>NC_085984.1:491583-795666 GCF_910591565.1 Cydia splendana
ATCGCCTCCATCTGGCGGATACTCTCAAATTTATGTGAAAACAGAACAATCTCAAACATCAAAAACACAAATCACAACAGCTCTAATTCATTGCTCGACAGTATCACTACTATTGTCATCAATATCAATTTACGGGGAGATTATCTGGCATTAAAAAAAAAATCTTTGGTCATATGTGATCTAAATTTTTGTAAGACATCTTAAAACAAATAACATTCTGATTTGATAATGCCAATTTTACTCATATGAACACAGTACATAAACAAAACAACACCAGTCCTTCGGTGCATTGCCAGTCCTTCAGCAGATACCAGACCCTCGTCAGAAGTAACCATCTCAGCCGCGTAAGTGCTACTCTTCGCAAAGAGCATTCTGCACATAAAAAGCAGACCACGTGCACCTCTTACATGCTCTGGCACTTCTGATGCGGTCACTAAACAATACCCAGTTCATCTAAAGCAAAACATTAGTGCCCAGTCCATCGGGCGTGCCTTCAGTCCATCGAAAGCAAAACAGTAGTGCCCAATCCATCGGGCGTGCCTTCCGTCCATCGAAAGCAAAACAGTAGTGCCCAGTCCATCGGGCTTGCCTTCAGTCCATCGAAAGCAAAACAGTAGTGCCCAGTCCATCGGGCTTGCCTTCAGTCCATCGAAAGCAAAACAGTAGTGCCCAGTCCATCGGGCGTACTTTCAGTCCTTCGAAAGTACAAGCTTTCAGTCCATCGAAAGCAAAAACAATGTTAAGAGTGAATTCCAAAAAGAAAATAAAAACGGTTCTTAAAATCATGTTACTCAGAACCATTGGTACTATCAGCGTCAACTGATCAACTGAAACTGAACATCACTGATCAAAATCACTAAAGATAGCTTTCTACTTTAGCTTTAACAACAGAAACTCAGCTTTCTACTTTAGCTTTAACAACAGAAACTCGCTCAAAACTTCTATGCAGAAGTAAATCCTCTCAAAATAATCCCAACAAAATGGGAACTGCTCACCAGATTAATAAAGTATGATGCACGCGTCCAAGACAAAGGTGGTGGTGAAGTCCACCCCAAGCACGACGGCTAATGCCTTTCGCCCTGCAGTTGCCGTTGCTGCAGCAGATGGCAGGATGCACGATGTGGTTTATCGTAGCTGGCTGATACTGAAATCATCATTTGCACGGTATCAGGTTTATCATGTAAGCAGGATAAACCCAAAGGTTTATTAAATGCAATGTAGCAGACACAAAAAAACATGTTTCCAATGTATACGGGACTTTAAAAATCTCAGAATAAAATTTAAACTTCAAATGAGTGCGTTTTATTTCATTCTATGAACAAACAAACACGTGTCCCAAAAATAAGTAACGCGGTAAAATGGGCCAATACGAAAAGTGACAGCTAATTAGTTACGTTAGACTGTTATGCTTCGCCATTACACTGAAAATAAAATTCACTAATAAACAATTGGAACGAAACCTTTCCTTTTATTTCCAAATATCCAGCACAGATGATACTGCACAGCTGCTTCTGTGTCACATGCGTAATGGTGTCTGTAAGTTGGCTCGGCTCGGGCTGCAGGACACTGTAACATTAATTTTCATATGCGTAGCTCATGTTTCCATAGTATGCACGATTTGTGATCTATCACGGCATTACGGGCAATAATTTGTAGCAATTTTATTAATTACTAAACGGGATTAAGATCGGTTAAGATTAAGAGCGGTGGTGGCCGAGTGGATATGACGTCCGACTTTCAATCCGGAGGTCGCGGGTTCAAATCCTGGCTCGTACCAATGAGTTTTTCGGAACTTATGTACGAAATATCATTTGATATTTACCACTAGCTTTTCGGTGAAGGAAAACATCGTGAGGAAACCTGCATACATCTGCGAAGAAATTCAAAGGTGTATGTGAAGTCCCCAATCAGCATTGGGCTAGCGTGGGGATTATAGCCCAAGCCCTCTCGCGCATGAGAGGAGGCCTGTGCCCAGCAGTGGGACGTATATAGGCTGAAATGATGAACGGGATTACAGGAGGAATTACAGGATCAATTTCTAACGGTGCATTGTATTTTCAAAAAAAAAATTTTTTTGAGGGTGGATGCACAAGTGAGCGATGAAATAATATCACGTCGTGATAGCCGACATTTGGTTGTAATTAACAACATGGATTTCACTTCAAAATAATTCAAGATCACTTAGATTTAAATGGATTATAAAAATTAATTGTATCTTCATAAAAAAAACAATTATTGAGGGTAGATTCACAAGTGAGCGATAAAATAATATCACGTCGTGATAGCCGATATTTGATTGTAATTAACAATATGGATTTCACATCAAAATAATTCAAGATCACTTAGATTTAAATGGATTATAAAAATGAATTGTATTTTCATGAAAAATCAATTATTGAGGGTAAATTCACAAGTAAGCGATGAAATAATATCACGTTGTAATAGCTAATACTCTGTTTTAATTAACAGTATGGATTTCAAATCAAAATAACTCAAGATCGCTTCGATTTAAATGGATTACAAAAATGAATTACAAAGAAACGTAACGATCCCAGAGATGACGTCACGTCACAACCGTTATGCTAGACTGCCTCAATCATAATACACAATTTCACAATAATTCTCACCAAATAACAATGAATTACACTCACCTTTCAATCAAGGTTAGACACGTGAGCTTACCATTACCACGTGTCCAGATTATGGAATGTAGGTCACCAGAAATACACCACGCTCCCAGGTGGCTGTGCAAGCAATACATGAAACTCTGCATCCATCCCACTTCTGATGTCGAATAACGATGGTCCTAAAAGCGGTGGGCGCGTGGGGTAGTATCTCGATGTATTACTTCACAGCTAAACCAGTATGCTACCATGCTACCAGTGCATGAAATAAACCTTAGGACTCGTTAACCATACTAGTGCCTACTATACTTCAGTACTAAATGTTTAAAAGAACTAATTGCTATTTTTAACTCAAGGGAGCGATATGAAAGTAAAAAGAAACCGTTTAAATCTTTATTCAAGTCAAACTAGGCCGGCTTCAACCCTACATATCTGACCTGAGAAGATTTAGCCCTATATGGGACCGGCAACAAACTCAGAGGACAAATCTTTTCAAAACAAGTTAAAACAACACATAACACATAATTTCTTTATTTCACAAAAGTAAGCTTCTAATGAAACATAAGAAATCAAAATAACACTTGAAATAAAACACTTAGCTAAATGGTTAAAGAACGCGGGATTCTATAAGCTATCAGAATAATCCTTCAGGTATAAACCTTCAGGAACGTAGCGAGTTAGGCACGAGGTTGGCTAACGAGTACGTCCGATCTCTAGCGCGGTCCGATCAAGAAGAACTACCAGCGGCGGAGCCTCTCCGCTCCCGCCTCAGTCAAGTTGGCACACCTGCTCGGCCAGTCTACCAACATACCGACAAAAACGCCAACTCGTGCCTACGCTCACTCGAGAGAAACCTCTCGACGTTCCAAAGCCTTCTACCTGTCATCTCAGTTCAACAACACACCAATAGATGGCGTTACTCTCTACGCAACTTTATTTCAACAATGCGCCAATAGACGGAGTTACTCTCTACACAACTTTATTTATTTTGTTACAACCAAATAATACGTAGCTCAACATTGCTAATCGATTTTATACAGGCGTCTAAAATAATGAACTATAACGCTGCAATACGTCTTTCTGGTGTCAGGGTCCGACATATATATATATATATATATATATATATATATATATATATATATATATATAAAGGTGGGAATGAAATGAGGTGATAATGGTGGTATTAAAAACTAAACAATAGCCATCATCTGACTTTAAGAAACATCGTCGTAGTTAATTTCAATTTTATATAATGGAATATCGTATGAACACTTGGACAGCCTTTATGTAGGTTTGTTTAAAAGTAGTATATTACTAATATTAATGAATAACATAGATTGTTTTGGTTTTTTTATGAGTCTGAGTATTAGAATCGGTTCTATATCTGAATCCCTAAAGTCTTTTCTCCTATTTTTACATTCCCTAATATTGTTTGTCATAATGATCAGTTGTCCTAACACTCGTATACCCTAATTTTGGTTTCCCTATTATCGAATGGCCGATTTTTTTGTCCTAATATGTTTTTCCCTAATGGCACTTTCCATATTGAGTATTTATCCTAATGTTATGTAGCATAATTCTTTTTTTGCCTAATTATTGTTAGGCCTAAAAATTATATATCCTAACCATCATGTTACCTAATTTTACTTAGCCTATCGTTGCTTGACCTAACACTCGTATGCCCTAATTTTGATTTCCCTATTTCGTTTCGTTTCTACAATGGTTGCAGTTCTAACCTATAGTGTAGTAAATGAAGCAAGTTGTTGTATGGAGACCCATGCATTAATTTCTCAGTCGATGAAATTTTGCTTGGTTATTGTATAGTATGAGCCGAAACTAACATATAAATATCCAAAAAAAAACACTCCTAAGTTAGGTATTTATACGTAAAAATACAAATCTGTTTATATATATTGAACTGAGTAATTCCTCCGTCCAAAATTATTTTACCAAATAAGTTATTTGTATCAGTACAGTATGTAATACTAGAAAAAAATGTAAAACTTTTGTCAAACATGAGAATATTTTTTTATGATAATTCCTTTTTTTGTCGCTCATTTTCATCGGAAAATCGGAGGATCACAGTTCTAACCTAACCTAATCCACTTTTGTGGCAACAGTTCGTTTTGGCAAGATCGCAGTTCTAACCTAACCTAACCCACTTTTTTGGCAGCAGTTCGCTTTTGCAAGGATAGTATTTCTAACCTTTTTTTTTTGACGGAGTGGGAATGCATTTACGCACGGCGTGTGGGACTCGCCTCTCCTAGTCCCTCTCGTGGCGAGAGTGGGGGGGGGGGGGGGGAGAATTTGGCCCTACCCACTAAACCCACTCCGGCGTTTCACCCTCTTTGCCGTTCGTGAGGGCGCACTGGGATCGATGACATTCCACCACGGCGCCCTCCGGCAGCCCCGGCTTATCGCCAGGGCACCCTCCCTCACAATGCAGGGGGGAATCAGAAACGCTTGATCCCCCCTACGACGTGTGGGGCCGTGCAATGCGGGTTAAGTACCCGCTGGCCCCACTAGGGCTCGAGGCGAGCATATGCTCTCCGCCTTCGACCCTGCCGCCTGCGTCGGAGCGGAAGCGCGTCAGCAGCCGCTTCTCGTTCTCTCTCCGCCTCCTCCTTCTGCGACATGACCTCTTCGCAGAAGGAGGCCACCGCTTCCCATTTCCTCTCGCTACCCAGCATCGCCGCTATTATGCTGTGTAGCGGTAGTATTTCTAACCTAACCTAGTTTTAACAGCAGTTCGTTTTTACAATGGTCGCAGTTCTAACCTAACCTAACCCACTTTTGTGGCAGCAGTTCGTTTTTGTGAGGGTCACAGTTCTAACCTAACCTAACTCACTTTTGTGGCAACAGTTCGTTACCATGGAAAGTAATTGTTATGATAATTGATCTTATCTTATCTTATCTTATCTTATTGTTTTCGGGGGCCCTTGCGGATACACTTCGACCCATAGGGATCTTTTGTGCAGTTACCCCCTAGAAGAGATCCGTCAACTACTCAAGAGCTTTTCCCACCATATCCATGTGTCGGATGATGGAGCTCATGGGTAGCGTTTTAAAGTCCTTTGGTTCCAGGTATCCTGCTCCAAAGTCCTTCATTCTTTGTCTGGCGAGGGCGTGACATTCACACATTAAGTGTCTTACTGTCTCTTCCTCTTCGCCACACATACGACAATCGGTGTTGTCAGAGTGTCCCATCTTGGCCAGAAATCCTTTGACCCCGTAATGGCCAGTAAACACCCCCGTTATGATTTGGAGTTGTCTTTTGCTAAGTTTCCAAAGCTTTTTGCTCCAGCCGGAGTCTATTCCTTGCATAAAGAGCTTTGCATGCTTTAGACCCGTCAGACTATCCCATTCTTCCTGGTGTTTGGTCTTGGTATGGTCTTTAATAGCCGTTGTGATGGTTCCCTGTGAGAGCCCCACGAATGGTTCCGGACCTATAAGGTTACTTACAGATCCGGCTCTGGCGAGTTCATCTGCATTTTCATTGCCTATGAATCCCTCGTGCCCTGGGATCCATACCAGTTGCACCCTGTTTTGCCTTCCAAGCTGGTTCAGAGCTTGGACGCCATTATATACCAGTCTAGAGTCCACTCTGGGAGCTTCGAGCGCTTTGAGAGCGGCCTGACTGTCGCTGAGTATATAGATATTCTTCCCTTGGGTTCGCCTAACTATATTCTCATGCACACAGGCAATTATAGCAAATGTCTCGGCTTGGAAGACAGTGGCGTAATTGCCCATGCTTATACTACTACTAAAGTCATTTGCATAAATGCCTGCCCCCGTACCAGATTCTGTCTTAGACCCATCTGTGTACCATATAATGTCGTTTTCATCAGAGATTGGTGCTTCAAGACCTTCGGTCCACTCAGCCCTTGTTGGAATTTTTATGATAATTGATCAATAGGAAAAGTAACTTATGACAATTGATAATTAGGGTAATAGCCATTAGGTCAAAACAGTTACAGCATATTATTTTATGCCAAACATTGCTAGGGATTTCGGAGAATATGGTAAAAAACATTAGGGATCTGATAGTTATGGTACAAATGCTTAGGACAAATGAGTCTTAGGCTAACCATTACATTATGAAAAAAATAATCATTATGACAATTGATCGTTAGGGCATGTGCCCATTAGGACAAACCAGTTAGGGCAAGTGACTTTAGGACAAACGTTGTTAGGGATTCAGAAGGACACCCATTAGAATCGTAAGCTTTAACGATAGAATTGTTTAGCATTCGTGGTTTCGCAGCAAATTAATAAAAAAGCGATATTTACTACGTATTAATTAAAATTCGCATAATAATGGCCCATTGTAACGTTGCACGTTACTATAGTTAGGTAATTGAATTAAACTTAATCTTTAACTCAGCTAACACTTAAAATAATAAATAAATTAGAACTATAATTATAGGCTCAAATATAGATTTAACCAAATCACTATGTTAATTTATGCAACGAACGTAACGTTTCTGTGCGCGAGTGTACTTTCCGTCGAACGACCGGTGTCAGCAGTTTTGCCCTTCTTATACCGCCGGCCATCACTTCGCGCCCCACTCTGCGTTCGATCGTTTGTAAGGACAGACGCTGCCGGTCGCGTTCACGAGCCGTGAGCCGTGTCCTCTCACGCGCCGGCGCAAATTAAAATATATTTTTAAAATCAGCAATGCTAGCCGAGTCTAATTAAACCGTTTAATTTTGCTATAAGCAAATGAGATTTAGTGGTAAATAATTTACTATCCGTCCTGCACCCCGTATAGGTAAGTGTTGAACGGTACTTAGTTTTAAGAATCTAGTGTGCTAAATTATATTGTGCTTAACGCTTATTTTCAGTACTTAATATTAATTGTGCCTTGCCTGTGTCATGTATTTTAAAATAATTCCTTTCTAGTAAGTGCTGTTAGCCGCCGCGTCGCGCCGTAATGGTAAATGTACCGTTACAAAATGGCGTCTCATACATTTGGCCTAGCGTATTATTTAACTTTAGAGTATTAATAGCCTACATCACAAGCTTAGCTTTATTGCAATCTAATCGTTTTAGTTGATCCTCACAATTGTAATTTAATTTTCCTAATCTTGCACTCTGCTTTTGGTACCTACTTGCCAAACTATTTAACCGCTGTAACTCCGTTCTGGTTATGAGCACCCACCATCTACTTTCCGCTACTCCCTTGCTTGCTTAGCGTCATCGTTGGGGTTCATACCGAGCGGCCAATTAATACGTGGACATAAAGCTGGACGATGTACATTCCAGGGTGCAAATAGACGGTTTAAAACTACGGCGGCAGGAGGGACCTGCTGATCCGACGACCGCAGAGTAGGAGGCTTCCCGGCCTCACGCACCAGCTGACCTCGGCGCTCCCCGAGACGTTCCGGCTACCGACCACAGGGCCTGCACGACCACCTCGCCACGTCAGGGGAGTACCCACCTACATCAGTCGAACTAGACAGGCTAATTTAAAATTTAACGGACCACTACCACGACCACCGCTCGGGTTATTTTTAATAAACTACCTTATTAGAAATCGTTTGGGCCTTTAATTTTAAATTTTCCAACCCTAACCGCTTCACCAGTTGTAATTGTTCCACGATATATGACCTAAATAACGCTAAAAGACATATAACGTCCATAGTTATTAGCGTTTATAATTAAAATAAATGATGATTTCTAATTACTGTGCCTAGAAAACGAGGCATGGGAATTAGATTTCGTGCGAAATAAAATCGTCTAAAATCTAATTCGCGTATTACAGAAATTCTATGTTATCCTCAATATTAAGATAGAAATGGGCTATGTCACACTGGTGCTCGTTAACGAAAAGATGTTTAAATTATATACATTATTTTGGCCACAGAAATTATTATTGTGGCCATGGAAATTAGATCAAAATTGTCGCCCTACCCGTTTTCATTGTTCTGTCGTAAATTTCTAGAAACTTCAGTGGCTTGTCAAAATCGTACCTATATTATCTGTTAGAAGACACATCACAGAACAAGAAAAGGGAAGTGCAGTACTAGTCAAGGCTTCACGCGCGATGTTGATTGGCTTTGAAAATTTTCAACAAAAAATACTCTTGAGCTCGGACAAAATTTAATCATCGATCACGAGTTATTTACCACAAAGAAGTTAATGTTTTATATGCTTAGTGATAGTAAATATCATCTAGTTGACGTATTTAATATTCAACAAGTGATACTAATGTACAGTTTTTAGTAGGAATTTTCATTATACTCAAAAACAGATTCCGGACAGGGCACGGGAGTAGTAATTTGGGGCTTTAAGTATTTTTAAGTGTACCCTAAAAACAAATTAATCAGTGTATTCATGTTGACCGCGGTGTGGAAGTGTGACTTCTTTATGAAAAAAATAAATAAATGGTACGTAAATAATAAATAAATATTACAGGACATTTTTTACACAAATTGACTAAGCCCCACGGTAAGCTCAAGAAAGCTTGTGTTGTGGGTACTCAGACAACGATATATATAATATATAAATACTGAAATACATAGAGAAAACAACCATGACTCAGGAACAAATATCTGTATCATCATACAAATAAATACCCTTACCAGGATTCGAACCCGGGAGCATCGGCTTTATAGGCAGGGTCACTACCCACTAGGCCAGACCGGTCGTCAAAATTATCTGATGCTACCTTCCGATTTTCATCTCGGACACAAAAAAATTGCGTTCTGAAAATGACCCAAATATTCGCTGTCCTTGGGCGAGGTCTCGATAGCTCAATGGGCAGAGCATGGACTAAGTGGTCCAATGTTGCGAATTAAGGTCCATTTAGACGGTGCGAGAACTCGCATACGAGTTTCATTACATTGCAGTTTTTGATCGGTCGGTTGAATTCGATGTAACCAACAGTCCGCGACGTAACCAACAGTCCGCAATGTAACTAAAATCGCTTGCGAGTTCGCGCGCCGTCTAAATCAGCCGTTAGAGTCTCACCCCAGGCAGAGACAGCGAATTTTTCCACATTTAATTAATTTTAAAGTAATTATTACCGGTTCCAAGTCCAGTGGCGCTGCTGTCGTCGTTCCGTTTAAGCAATAAACCCTGCAACAAATCATCATATATATAAAATTGAAAAACCAGAACGGGATAAAAAACAAGCGAAGAAGAGAGATGGCGCCTTACAAATTTCTAAAAAAGTTTTTGACACGTATCTCGAATACAACGCACGTATGCTAAGAAAAAACTGTTTAAATCTATTATCTACATATGAGAATAAAACTAGAACATAAAAACTATCGCTTTCGATGCGTATTTAATTTACAATAAGGAAAAGAAATTTTCATAACAATTTTCATTTTACGTCTTCGACCATTTCTCGGGAACTCTCGGTTGCTTTCGTTTCGAACTTCAAATAACCAAAATTATGTTTGTTATGTTGGTATGCAGTGATTTCGGCCTTTTTTACTCGAAGTAAAATAAAAAGTGCTGTCAACCTCAACCTTTTACCTTAGTTTATGCCCGTACGAGTGACATGCCATATAATGACTGATAATGACTTATCAATATCATTTGTATTTTGGTGTTTTAAATTTCTTTTTGAGTTATGTTATTCAGATTTACTTTCCCAGCTTCGGCAAACAAATTCGTCCGGGGACCGGGCTGCCGAGATGGGCCAAAAATACAAAGTTGATAGCAAGTTATAATATAGGTAGATAAAATTTAAGTGCATGTTCAGATATTTTTGAGCGAAAAGACCTGGTGAAAATAAGCAAACGTACAGTCAGCAGTCGGCCAAATATCGTAATATAACTCTGTTGCTATAGAAATAAGGATGTGTTCCGATATACTGGCGGAATACTGAGAGACAAAAGTGGCTAAGCTTACATTGGCTCGGACATTTAGAGAGAATGGGAGAGGATCGTGCCGTGACGAGAGCGTACTTGGGACAACGAAATGGGAGACTCCCAATTGGACGTCATAGGTACCTACCGCTGGAACGACGTAGTTGCTCGAGATCTGCTTATCCTCGGCCATGGGGACTGGCGAGAGCTATCGCAAGACCGAGAAAAATGGTGTGTTTTGTTTTGTCTTTTCTTGGAGGCCAGGATTCACATAACCGTAGTAAGTAATGTTAGTATTCAGAAAGGGAAATGGGGAGTACGTACGTTTGTACCAAAAGGCGATTTATGGGCGGTGGTCGTCCATATTCGTCTTAAGGCGGAAATTAATCTAATGAACGTTTTTGCAATTAGGCTTATAAAAATAAATAATAATTTTATGTTGAAACGAGTTTTAAATAAATAACAACGTAGATGAAAAAGTATAATTTTGCCTTTTATCAAATCACATAATTTTTTTCAGATATTTTGCGTATTAAGTTATCCAAATAACGGGTACAAATAAGAAATCCCTATCACCGTTATGAACCCTGGCAGGGTTGACACACTCTTTATTTCATTTACGCGAGCGGAGCTGCGGGCCCGTCTAGTTAATATATAGGTACCACAAATAAGAGTAGCCTGGAAGTGTAACATGTTGCCCCACGGACCCGCCCGGTATCCCCTTCGAGAGTTTTGGAAGAGGCATTTCGTAAGGCTTTGCTTACCAAAGCCACTACTAACTAGACCCCTTTCATTTGGCTTTTTAAGCGCTTCATAATACGGATAAGCTGATACCGGTCGATACCCGTCCCTTAACCTTGTGGACGCCAATGACCGATATATCCGCACCGCAGGTCCAACGGCAAAGACTGATTAATCGGTCACATACCAGAGAGCAACATAGACCTACGTGAATAATGTATAAAGTTCAATTTCAGTTTTGACATTTCGGTGACGTGGCGTCCGAGTGACAGCTTTTGTGTTTGACATGGCGTCGAAAAGGTTAAGCGGTAACCTCTTGAAGGGGTATCGATTATAAATTATAACGCTTATTCCATTTTCAACTTTCTCTTCGTAAAAATAGAATCAAATATTGCTTATTTATAGTTGGTCAAACCAATGTGTCAGTCAGTAAGAACCAGGAAAACTATACTCATCCTTTTCTTTTGTGTCCTAGTACTAGTGTAAGACAAAGATAGTATGATTCTCTCTGTCTATGATTGAAATGAGACAGTCCTTCGACAAACTGTATGTTTAAATAGCTAGGGAAGTGACAAAAAACGGTCGAACCTTTTTTTTCTTGATTAAAGCATGAAACTAGGCACAGTTGTTCCTTATATCAAAACAAGCCGATTTAGATCGGTAGCCCGCAGGAGCCTAACAGGCCCCGTTTAGCTAATAAGTCATATTTGGTATCAATTTCGGATAAATCAATAACGTACAATTCATTTCTGGTAAAAAAAAAAACAATTTAAAAAAAAAAAAATTAAACTCAATAAATCTAACTTTTAAAGTGTAATTTTTGATTTTATTTATTGTAAAAATTAAACTGCCTGGTTTACCTACATACAAAAAATATGACGACAAAGCCTATTTAATGCAGATTATAAAACCATAACTTTTACTTACCTTTGTTAAAAGGAAATTGCATAAAAAAACTTATATCGCCTCGCGCCCATGAATATCTTTTAACCGACATCGGCATCAGACTTCTAGTTTTAGGTCAACCTAAATGTATTGTCCTAAGAGCATTAAAGGGAGAATCAACTTTTTCTTGTCACTCGTTGCCATGGTTACGGTCTCCTGGGTCACTCTTATAATACTAGTTTTTTCGTATTTAAATGAACCAAACTTGATTTTTTGGTTCATTTAAATAATTAAATTTAGTTATAAGGCCTTTCCATAATGGGACATCTACTAAGCATGTTTGTAGAACATGGTACGGCAGTTCTTCTAACAAACTATGCTAGTATTGTCTCCTGGCTGATGGGACAGAATAACAACAAGAAATAGTTGATCGACCCTAAAAACATAATTTAAAAAAAAAATTACAAGTGCGAAATGTCACGGACCGTGTAGTGTGACTTCCCCGGATTTTGTGATTTTTTTTTATTATGAAGTGATTTTGCAATAATGTATATCAAATATAAAACACTACTCCCTGTTCTACAACATAATTTAAAAATTGTATGGATATCAATCAATCAAATCAATCAAAGCATTTATTTTCAGGCTACTAAGGCCCATAGACATACCTTACAAACTAACATAATACAGGGTGTCCCATAAGTGACACGTCACAGTGACACTGGAGGTAGACCAGGCCAAGAGGACCCAAACCAACTTAACATGACCCCAGTAAAAGTGGCACGGTTTTCGAGTTATTGCCCAATTAAGGTTTTTCATGAATTTTGACCGTTTTTAACATTGTTAGTGCCAGTGTGCACTCGGAAAGGTCTCGAAGTTAGTTTTTTTTATGTGTACGGCATCATGAATAGTTAATTAAGATAACAGAATAGGTATTTTATCGATAAACAATGTAAAATACAAAAAAATACTGGTTTCATCTTGAATTAAATTCACAGCGAAACATCAGTTTCGACTTTGACCACCTGTCGTGAAAAAAAATTACTAGAAAAGTAATGAGCAAATAACGTCAAATAATTGAGCAGTATTTTATTTTCTTTGAACCTTTATCAACTCAATGATATCCTTAAAAAGGGAGATAACCATTTTCCATCTCATTCTTTTAAGCATTCGGTAAATACTGAATAGGCGTTTTTTTATTTCTGAATCCAGAATTAGATATCTCAACATAAATCGTTATTTTTACTAAAAGTAGCAACGGATTGCAGATTTCCTAGTTTTCACTTATTTTTTATGAGGCTTTTGAAAGATGATAATAATTCCTATTTTATTGCAGGAAGGTACATGTGTTATACCATTTTTGAATCTGCATAACATATTTTTTGACGTTATGTGCTCATTACTTTTCTAGTAATTTTTTTTCACGACAGGTGGTCAAAGTCGAAACTGATGTTTCGCTGTGAATTTAATTCAAGATGAAACCAGTATTTTTTTGTATTTTACATTGTTTATCGATAAAATACCTATTTTGTTATCTTAATTAACTATTCATGATGCCGTACACATAAAAAAAACTAACTTTGAGGCCTTTCCGAGTGCACACTGGCACTAACAATGTTAAAAACGGTCAAAATTCATGAAAAACCTTAATTTGGCAATAACTCGAAAACCGTGACACTTTTACTGGGTCATGTTAAGTTGGTTTGGGTCCTCTTGGCCTGGTCTACCTCCAGTGTCACTGTGACGTGTCACTTATGGGATACCCTGTATATACAATAATAAAAATCTTAAATACTAAAAAATAATTTTCGTGACGCAGTTTTCTGTTAACGACTATACAGTGTGGAAAGATAAGTCGGGCCCTGGAGGGAAACTACCTTAAATCCTTAAGCTGGCTCATTTTACTTAAAGGAGACATTCCTTTATTTTTAAAAAGAAACAAGTAAAAAGAGCCAGCTTAAGGATTTAAGGTAGTTTCCCTCCAGGGCCCGACTTATCTTTCCACCCTGTATAACGACTTTATATAATTTTAAACAACATACATTTTGTCATGAGTTTTCGTGTCACCGCCGCGTTTGGTAATATAAACATGCGGTACTCGGTAGAAAATTATCTTTACTACTGGCAGCCTTATTAAGCCTAAACTACTAAACCTTTTAGAACAGCAACACTGTGTTGTTGTCAGGTTTGCAAATGGCTGAAGGGAGAAGTTTTGTCAAAAAATATTTATTTGTGTGCATTTGAAAAAACGGCCAACCATAAAAGTAAGTTGCAGTTTCACGTTATTGTTTGTAACATAAGATATACCTCATACATTGCAGATTAAGCTAATTATTTAACATTTGTAAAATCAAAGGAAATGTTTAAATGTAATATCGAACATGTATGTTCCAAATTATCACGACCGTGGCCTCAAAAATCTGTCATCGTCACGAACTTTTGAGTCCATGTTCGTGACATAGGGGCTATTCATAAATTACGTCATTTCAAATTGTCAAAAATCGTCAAAAATAGATGACGTAATTTATGGACAGCCCCATATAGACACGTGGTCGTGTCATTCTTAATTTGTTTGATTAATTTAGAGTGCCACATGCACGCTTCAGAAATGCATTTTTATTAGCTACAGATCATTTGCTATTATTGCCCGACTGCCAAAGCAAAAAAAATGTTTTTCGCTTGTATACGTAACGATCTTCCAAAGATACTAGAAGAGACATGTATGTATACTATTTGCTGATGACATTTCATTACTCATTGAATGCGACAATAATGCCCAATTAAATGAGAAACTAACGTCAGGATTACAGAAAATAACAAATTGGATGTATGACCATAATCCCGAAATAAATTACACGAAAACAAAATTAATAACTTTCCACCTTCATCAAAAATCTCCATTAGATTTAGTGTTTCATTATAATAACACTCAAATAGAAGTAGTATAAGAATTCTCTTTACTTGGCCTTGTTATAGACAAAAAAGACAAAAATATAAATTGGAAGGGACACATTCCACTAATAAAATCTAAAATCTCTAGTTTTACCTACGCGCTGAGCGAGATAAAAAAAACCACAAACTTACAGACAGCCCTCGCTGTGTACTACGCGTATGCCAACGCGTGGCTAAGATATGGGATCATTTTATGGGGGAACAGTAGGTACGTACCATCATTATTTATACAACAAAAAAAGCTGATCCGCATACTGGCCAACGTTAACTACACACACACACATGCCAACCACTTTTCCGTCTATTCAAAATTCTCACACTACCGTCTATATACATCTTTAAATGTTTAAATTTGCAATACAAAATAATCATATATTTAAAAAAAGACACGAATTACCCACAACCCACCTACTGAGACATCAAAACAAATTACAACTACCAGCCTCTAGAATCAAAATGCACAAAAATATTTAACAAACTGCCAGATGCTATAAAAAATGTGGGAAATGATAAAAAAATGTTTAAGTTAATTAAATCTCTTTTGATCAAAAAATGTTATTGCACATTGAACGAATATTTAAATTATAATAATATTAACGAGTATAACGAAATAATATTGAATAAGTAATTAAGATTTAGTAATTATGTCATTTTCTATCAATATGTACGATATTTATCCAAATGTAAATATTTTGTTAATTTAGTATTTAAGAAAATTTGCTGTGCCCTAACAGGGTAGGTAGAGTCAGACCATGAAAAGTCTGCAGCGGATTTGATAGCCCATGCAGTGCACGTGTTACGTTAAACGTCAAACTTCTATGAAATTATGACGTATAAATGACACTTGCACTGCGTAGGCTATCAAATCCGCTGCAGACTATTCTTGGTCCAACTCTATCATGTACTGACTATAATTTTATTTAACAGCTGTATGTAATGAACATGATTGCAATAAATAAATGAAATGAAAATGAAATGAAATGAAATTGAAGTATGTATGTAGGATGTGTATCGAATTCTTTGTCACGCTATAAAGGCTGTAGCCTTTATAGTTTGACGGATTTCAACGTTTGAGCTGTAATTAGGTTTGTTATAGTCATAGGAGTGACTTAGGCTATGTTAAAATAACTATATAAATCAAAATACCCGAGTTGGCCACCAAAATGCAGAAATGTCACGACTGAGAGACACTTTGTCACAACCGTGTTCATGTACTCATTTTATTTACCTTTCCTGAGGGTATTAAGCTTGACCATTTGAATCAAAAAAATGCTTTTTGTATGTACTTTTGATATATATGTAAAAAATAAAAACGATTATGTAAAAACATTTTTTTGACACAATTTAAGAATCACCCAGTTGATAATAATCACCTGTATCCTACTTTGTCTGTGCACGTAGTACAGCTGACTTTGCAGTCTTTGTCGTCGATGTAAAAAGGAGATTTGTAGTCGTCCGTAGGTTCACCTCCGTCGTCTGCGCGGAGCTTGGTTATGACTGCAGACATTGACAAAAAATAGTTAAAACGTTACCTAACTGTTTTCATTATGATGTTCTTCAAACTCGAAGGGTAGGATGACACCTGTCATTTCAATACAATTTTGCTAGATTTGGCGTTTTTAGGTTATAAATAAAATTATATCCAGACATAGAAGGTACGATCCTATAGAAATGGTATACGCGTGCCTCCGTGAGGGACAAAACATAGGCAATGCGACACTATGATTGGTCGAATTTATTTGTTACCCACCATAACCCATACTAATTTATGGTGGGGAATAAAAAAAATGTGAGACTGTGACAAGGACAAACAATAATAGCCCTTTCGCTGCTACTCCTACTGAAAGATACATAAGACTATCCCGTTCGCTCATTTCCCCCACCCATCATGCCTTATCCAGTTAAAATACTAGATTCATGTATCCAGATGACATCCTAGTCCAGGGATGTTGCGAATATTCGCATCCGCATCCGCATCCGCGGAACATCCGCATTATTTTCAACATCCGCATCCGCATAAAATCGATGCGGAGCATCCGCATGATGCGGATGTCGACCAAGTCGGTAACAGGAACGTATTAGCGGCGGCGCCGGCGGCGTAAGTGCTACGTAATTTCGACATTATATATAACGAAATCGTCTAGATCCCGAAAAGTCGGCCAAGTTACTGTTTGTTAAATAAAACGCACCTATATTCTTGCTCAAATACTAAACGTTTCGTTTTTTTTAAAATAAAAAATGCTAAAAATGTAATATTTGACGTTTTTTAAGTACCAAATCTTGACATCCGCATCCGCATCCGCGGTTGTGAGGCTTTAAATATCCTATGTCAAAAAATCTGCATCAGCAACATTCCTGTCCTACCCTTCGAGATCATAGTCTAATCATGGTCTTCTCTTCCCAGAGTGACACAGGCCTACGTCACAATAACATTGCCACTTTATATAGCGCTATCGCATATTATCATATAGCGCTGTCGCATGATGATGTAGGCTTGTGTCAGTCACGTGACCCCGAAAAGACGGGAAGAGAGACCAGGCGGAGTATATTATTATACCATGCTCCGAGATTGAGAAATATTATAGTTAGCCGCGACCACGACCAGTGAAACCTGTGTCGAAACGTCGGTAAATAAAGGTAATTGAATAAATTTCGCGTTAGACCCGTCTATAAATGTGAGTTAATATGTGTTCAAAACGCGAAACTTTTAAATATTATAATATTATAGTGGCCCACTGACATTTTGGCTTTGCTTACGGCAGGTCTATGCAGTTAGACCGATCAATTTGCAGGCACCTACATTTAAATTATACTAGTAGTTCGCTCCGAACTGAGAACTCGCGGTTTGCCAAAAATTATATAGAGCGATTGACTTTGTTGCACCTACTTACTCGTATAGTTCGACATAAAATAGTAGAAAATAATTTTCAATAAAAAAAACCGGCCCCCATAGAAGTATATGCATGGGGGCCGGTGAAAGATTATTGTACATAGATGGTGCACTATGTAGAAAAGGAGGTAAAACCACCCACTTTTCTAGTAGGTAGCGTTTCGGCTCTGTAAGGGTCGCAGTTTTAGCCTCACGAATCCACTTCTCTGATAGCAGTTCGGTTCTGTGAGGATTGCAGTTCGCACCTAACCAAAACCACTTTTCTAGTAGCATTTCGTTTCTGTAAGGCTCGCAGTTCTAACCTAACCTAACCCACTTTTTTTCGGTTCTGTGAGGATCGCAGTTCAAACCTAACCTAATCCACTTAACGGCGCGTGCGGTGCGGTGTACCCATACACCGGTTTGAGCGGGAGGGGCTAGTAAGTTTGGCATCAGTATACTTTATAGTTAAGTACTGTAATGCCTGTGTCATAAGTCATATCATCACATTACATGACCCTAGTAACGCCATCTAGGCGTAATTTGCGAACATGAGCGGGTAACGGGTTAGTTAATGACGGCATACATTTTTATTTTGAAATGGAGGGTGTCGTGGAAAAACGAGTCCGACCGTCACAAAAAGTGGCAGGTCGATGAAAAGAGCTCGGTAATGTTCCGTCGTTATTGAGACGGAAACTGTGAAATTGTGAGGAGAAATTGGTTTTGCGGACATACAGTAAATAACTGCGGCAATATGAAATAGTGGTGCGTGCGAGTGTGTTCAATTGTCACGGGGTAAGTGATCCGCGACTGATCGTGTTTAGGTCTAGGATGTGATCTTGTTTATTTAGTGTTAGCAATAAATATTTATCATGCGACATTTTGTCCGCAGCATTAAGGAACGCCCTTTGCTGTTTACTCTGTAAACAATAAATTGGAAATTGATGATTGAGGCCTTCCGTCATCGCAGATACACATCGCGTATTTCGCCATAGTCTGTGTAGCGCTTCTGGCCGGGTGGCTCAAGCGGTTGACATTGGATCAGGAGGTTCCGAGTTCGAAACTCAACCGCGCAGATTGAAATTTTATTTTTTTTGTTTTCTTTGCTTTTATGTTTATTTTATTTTTGTTTTGTTTTTTTTTCTTCCTTCTTTCACTTTTATTTAGTATTTTTAAGTTTTATTTTTATTTTACTTTTATTGTGCTTTTTCGGGTAAAGTTTAGTTTCTGTGCACTTTTCCTTGCGTGCTACTGGATTGTATTTCTTTCTTAGGTTAAGTTGCTTATATTGTTAGGCTGACTGTACTGTTTCCCTTCTTTAGGTTAGATGTAATTTACAATTAAACAATAGATGCTTAACTTGTGCCAATTGTTTCCGTCCATCAACTTCTCACGAATTGAACCCCTTACAGTACCTACATTTTATGGTAGGTTAATCATAGTGGCTTATTTAGTTTAGGTATCAGTTGTATGCCGGGTCATGGTCCGATTCCGGGTCCGAGTCCGGGTCCAGGTCCAGTTCCGAGCCTAGGACCAGGTCCAGGTCCAAGTCTAGGTCTTGGTCCAGGTCCAAGTCGGGGTCCAGGTCCGGGTTCAGGTCCAGATAAGAGCCTGGATCCGGGTCAGGTCTGGCTCCAGGGCCAGCTCCGTCAAAATTGAAATTCGAAATCACCAAACGTGTAGTCATTGAAGAGTTCTGTTCTGATCATCATCAGCAGTTCCACTTCATCAAATGCGACAGTGTACAATGAAAATGCTTGATTTTCTGATGAAAATACAAAAATGTCTATACGCATGCCTTTAATATTTATGGAGTTCCCTCGATTCCTCGTGGATTCCATCATCAAAACTCGAGCTTGACAAAAATGTGGCTTAAAAACTTTACTTGGTTAACAAACATAACGAAGAGGACAAATCGCCAAACGTGAACTATATGCTTCGTTGAAGAGTTCCGTTCTGATCATCATCAGCAGTTCCACTTCATTAAATGTCACTTTTTTGAATGTATATAATTTGCTTGATTTGTTGATAAAACACATAAATCACTACATACATATATATATATATATATATATATATATATACACGGTGTGGCCTGTAACACGAGCAAAGAATTAAAACATAGATTGTACTCCTCAAACGGTGACACTTTTGTTCAACAACTTTTAAAAATTATGAAGTATTTAGAGCCCCTATTTTTCATACAAAATAAATATTATCTTCAATGGACGCCATCGCCACGCCATATTATTGTGATTGACGTTGCTTGTCACGCCTTAAACATAACATAATTCGCAATACATTGCGTCTTAGAATAAACTTTAAAGTGTAATAAAAATCAAACCACAAGTTATTTTCAAAAGTCGCTGAACAAATGTTGGTCAGTATGAGGAGTACAGCATACAGTTTAATTTTTTGCTCATGTTACAGGCCACACCCGGTATATATATATATATGCCTTTAAGATTTGAGGAGTTCCCTCGATTCCTCATGGATCCCATCATCAGAACTGGGTTTTGACAAAAACGGGACCAATCTGTATGCATATACATACATCAAAAAAATAATTATCAAAATCGGTCCAGTAATGACGGAGATATGGAGTAACAAACATAAAAAAAATCATAATCGAATCTCTTCCTTTTGAGATTTGGAAGTCGGTTAATAAATGAAGGCGCCACTTTCTACGTAGCTGTCACATTTTTGACGTAAAATGCTTACACATGGCAACAATTTATAGTCTGTCAAGCCATTTCCGTGAGTAGAAAAAAACGGCTAAAAAATGTAGGCGCGAAGGGTTATCGTCCCATAGAAAATTTGAATATCGCGCCTTTTTCTACTGACAAACTTGTTTGACCGACTATGATATGGAAATTTTAGAGTTCCATTTAATTTAATTCCTACTATTTTATGTCCCACTATAGGCGGCAATGGATCAAAAATCGCGTGGACATATTACAAGGTCTGTGGAGCCCTTAACTGATACTGTATCTGTGGCAAGCCGAAATATTTCCTGTTAAATGTCAAATACCTATATTATGTTTATTTTTATCGGCTGCTATTTAACTGATCACCAGATTTAGTAAAATTTAATACCAAAAAAATCTATTTTACCACCCTAAAATCATGAATGATCACCAAAATTATAACACCATTTTAACGTGAAATGATTACCAATTTTATTACATTTTACTATCCTTTTAAAGGAAATGACACCAAACTAATCATTATTAACCCAAAAATAGTCAATGATTACCAAATTTCAAACCCCATTGTAATGTGAAATGATAACCAAATTTTTACATCTTGCTATCCTATTAAAGAAAATGACACCAAAATAATCATTGTAAACCCAAAAATAGTAAATGACCACCAAAATTAGAACTCCATTTTAATGTAAAATGATAACCAAATTTTTAAATCTTGCTATCCTATTAAAGCAAATGGCTCCAAAATAATCATTGTAAACGCAAAAATAGTAAATGATCACAAAAATTGTAACCACATTTTAATTAAAAATGTGCAAACATTTAATATATCGTTATCCTATTAAATTAATTAATCCACTTCGTCATATTTTTCTAGTAGCATTCTATTTTTGTAACAGTCGCAGTTCTAACCTAACCTAACCCACTTTTCTAGTAGCATTTTGTTTCTGTAAGGGTCGCAGTTCAAACCTAACCTAACCCACTTTTCTAGTAGCATTTCTTTTCTGCAAGGGTCGCAGTTCAAACCTAACCTAACCCACTTTTCTAGTAGCATTTCGTTTCTGTATGGGTCGCAGTTCAAACCTAACCTAACCCACTTTTCTAGTAGTATTTCTTTTCTGTAAGGGTCGCAGTTCAAACCTAACCTAACCCACTTTTCTAGTAGCGTTTCGTATCTGTATGGGTAGCAGTTGAAACTTAACCTAACCTACTTTTCTAGTACCATTTCGTTTCTGTAAGGGTCGCAGTGCTAACCTAAGCTAACCCACTTAAATGATAGCAGTTTAACTTACTTTTCTAGTAGCATAACGAAATGCTACTAGAAAAGTAGATTAGGTTAGGTAGGTATGCGGTGCGGGCTACGGGGGGTTGAGCGGGAGGGGCTAGTAATTTTGGCATCAGTTTACTTTATTTGGTAATATGTTTACATTTTTTGGTAATCATGGTGGTTTATTTAGGTGAAAATATCGCATTAATTTGGTCTTCAAGATTTGGTGATCATTAATGATTTTTGGTGATCATTCAATATATTTGGTATTTGAATACAATTTGAAGTGCAGTCGTAATTAAAGTGGTGGTACTTTTGTATTTTTAGGCCTTATTTTTTTGGTGTTCAGTAATTTTTTTTGGTAAGCATGATTTTTTTATTTAGGGTACCAAAGTATTTTTTGGTGGTCATTATATTTGTAGCCATTTTTATCTTGCTAATTATTTCAAAATGGTAAATTTAAAAACGATATTATAAAAGTGCAAACCGAGCACTTTCATTTGATACCAAACTCGACCATACTTCCTTGCAAAAAGATGACCAGAATAGCAAGACCCCTCACAAATAGCTTTTTAGCTTTCTAAGCTCTTCTAGCTCAATAACCCCTTGATCGAGCCTGCTCATAGTTTAATGACTAAAATATAATGCCCTCAACTACACGTTTACCCAATTTTATTTAAATTAGAACAAATTTACTTAAGTTCTTGAGTATCAAACTATCCTCTGATAGTTCAGCTTAAAAACACCGAAATGCCGGGACGTACCCCTAGCCAGCCGCGTGTCCCAAGTTGAATGTATGAACTTCGTTCTCTTCGCTCGCACGTTCGAAAAATGCGGGACCCAAAGATGAAGTTGATAAGATTACTATGCCTATATCTATTAGATGTGGTCAGTTTTCTGTGAAATGAAAACCTTGGCCAGAACTAATATTATATTTTATAAACTTTTTTTGTATGTATTGTGACACTTCATCATTGTTTAAATTTATTGTACCTATTGTAAAGTAGGCAGCTACATTTATTTTGTAAAGTTTTGAAAGGCCATTTCTAACAAATTTTCTAATACACAAAACACCACAAATTAATTTAGGCTTATTAGTAACCGGGCAACTAAAACATTAAACAGGAACTTTCATTGGGCATATAATAATATAGTTTGGCTGTGCATTAATATTTTAGCGCCAATAAATTTATATATGCCTCAAATATAAGCATCATATTATTAAAAAAACTGGCAGCAAAATCAAGGCACCCAAATAATTTATAGGGAACTTGAAGTTATAAGTTGGCGTCTAAAATAATAAGTTGGCAACTAATATTGTAAAGCGATCATAAAATTTGGTTGTCATCTAGTTGTTAACATCTAAAGTGTCACTCTACGGAACTTGCTAACTATGTAAACAAAAATCACTAGTAAATTCATCATTCAGAGACAATTTCAATATGGCGGTTTGTTTACATAGTTAGCAAAGTCCAAAGAATGACACTTTAAGTAATCATATTGAGTATATCCTTTCAGGTAGGTAGTATTTTAATACGAAATAAGTGAAATTTAATGAATATTGGTCACTATTTACACAAAATACCTCAAATTAATTTACCAATGCGCAATGGTCAGTATAATTTTAGGCTTATTATAAATCGGGCAGCTAAAATATTAAACAGGAACTTTTACTGTGGATATAATAATATAATTTGGCTGTGCATTAATATTTTAGCACCAGTAATTTTATATTAGCCTGAAATTTAAGCATCATATTATTAAAAAACTGGCAGCAAAATCAAGCCACCCAGAAAAAATATAGGGAACTTAAATTGATAGGCTGGCGTCTAAAATAATAAGTGGCAACGATAGTTCGTTTTTTTTAGCATTAGAAATAGGGTAAACAATCTTGATGTGTCTTTTAAAGGAAAAACACATTTTAAAAATAAGTTACGGCAAATATGAAATAATTATGAATCTATTACGATTATTTATATTCTTCTGCTTTCATCAGTAATAGTTACTGAGTTTTAAAAAGCGTTTTTCAATTGAAAGACATGGCAAGATCGCTTACCTTCTTTCAAGTTATTTCTAATGCTAAAAAAATGAACTATAATATTGTAAAGGGATTCTAAAATTTGGTTGTTTATATATTTACATATACAGAATACCTAAGATACATATATACATAAGCTTTAAATACTCCATTTTTAAATAATTTAAACATATACCTAGTGCTTAAAATTTACCAATTTCCTAATCCACAAAACACCACAAATTTATTTACTAATGGTCAGTACAGTACCTATAGGTACTTATAGTCGAAATTCCTAATCATGAAACACCTAATGGCCATTATACCGTTAGGTCTTTAAATTTTTAATTACTAATTTCTAGTTTTTTTTTTTTTTTTTTCGCTAGGTGGCTCTGCTACCGCCATCATCTAAAGTTACGTCTCGCATTTATACTTGGATATTAAAAAAAAACTACAATGTTTCGATCAAGAAATTTCATCGTCAGTGAATTATTATCAAACAAACTTTATGCACAAGTGTTATTATAGTGAATCCCGTGATATTTGTGGTATAAACTTGCCTAAACGTGTGATTCTTGAACCAAAGTGTTTTTGACATTTAAGTGCTTACTTTTCACCTCAACTGCTCAAGATCCTTGTGTTTTCCTAAAAGTGTCACTCGATATTATAGAAAAGTAAATGTAAACATTCGTAAAGGACCCAGTGAAATTAAAACAACCTAAAATAAGGAAATCACGCCCGTTTTACCGTTGCGTTGTTTACGTATCGAGTTGTCATATCAGCGCCATCTATTGCCGACCCCGATAACTACTCACATCGCCTATTGACCACAAATCAATAATACTCTCACGTCTTTGGTCAGATAAGTAACGCAACAGTTTGCGGAAGGAGGGCGCTAGGTGCTTGTCAACACAAATATATGAAACTCGCAGGACAACTATCAACCAAGATGCTTTGCGGCTGCTGTGATCTGCACTTGAAAGGGAAATCGAGCGCTGAGGGGGACGCGATCTCCTGCTCCAAATGCCCTAAAAAATACCACCCGCAGTGTTTAAAACTAAATCGCGAAGAACAAAAGGCTGTTAGAATTAATAAATATGTGTGCCCGAGCTGCAAGGCGATTAAAACAGCGGTAAGAAACGACGATACGCCGGTTCGCTCCTGCTCATCCTCTAGACATACTGAGCCGGTTCTCGCCGAGGACGCGCCCGACGGCGACGCCGCAGAAACAGAGTCCTAAAATCTGCGGAGAACCTGGCATCGATGTCAGTCCCCAGCGAGGTGCTCTCCCCGTTTACCAATACTCTTCAGCAGCTGCAGCGCGTCTTTGAGTCCATGAAGAAGGAGATAAGTGAGTTCACCAAATCGCTCAACCACACAACGGCAGACGTCAGCGAGTTTCGGAATGAAATTCTGGAAATCAAAAACCAGCTAAAAGAGCTAGAGACGCAGAAAACTGAGGTGAAGAACCTGCGCGCGGAGGTCGTCGAGCTCCGCCACGAACTAGAACTTAAAGAACAGCGCCATCTACTCAAAAATATCGAAATTACAGGAGTGACTGAAAGTAACGGGGAAAATCTTCAGCAACTAGTCAGCACCATCTGCGTAAAGCTTGGCGTCGAACTCGACCCCCGAGATGTGGACGACGTGCGTCGGGTAGGCCAGCGCGGCGGCGGGGCGGGCGGCCTCGAGCGACCGCGCCCTGTTGTGTTGACGCTGACGCGGCGCGCGCCGCGCGACCAAATCCTTCGCGCTGCGAAAGTTCGTCGCGGTCTAACTACCGATGCACTGGAGATTCCTGGAAATTCACGACGTGTTTATATAAACGAACACCTGACAAAAAATAATCGAATTCTTTTCAGTAAAGCTCGAGCTAGAGGAGCTGAACTGAAATTCAAATTTGTATGGACTTCAAACGGCTCCATCTATATGCGCCGGACTGAAACAAGTTCTATTGTTCGGATCTCATCGGAATCGATGCTGGAGAAACTTCGCAAGGAACCTACGAGTACATCTGAAAACCGGCCCGAGTCGTTTCAGGTCGTCACTAATTAAAGTCGGCTACAACGTTATACTGTTTCTAAGAACGCTTTTTGTGTCTATACTTATAAAATTTTTAGGTATTGGTAATATTGATTTTTCTGTTTTATTTTACTATAGAAAAACTAACTTCTTGTCTCTATATGTAACTCGCAAACGTCTGTTGAACAATACACTTTACTTGTTTCATGAAGCCTCGACAAATGGATACCATACAGTGTTAAGTCTGATTATTCATTATAACTGTATCCATACTAAAAATAAGCCTTGCTTACAACATACAAAATCTAGCCTCTGCCTTAGGTATCAGTCAAGCTTAATAATAATTAATTCGTCTATATATACAATAAACATAATAAAAAATAGGTCAATTTTACGGCTTTCAGGTTATTATTGTTATTGCAATAGTATTACTATATGTAAATGCTCACCAATGAACTTATATCGTGTCATATGCAATACATGCTCGGCCAACACTATCCTTTTTACTGCTGATAATAAAGGTTTTTACTCGCTTAATGAATAGTGTACATATGGCAGACGATCTTGACTCAGTTTGCAATGTAACTTGTCGGGAAGTACTTTCCCCCGAATGTTTTAGTACCGTTTTTGACCAAAAAGTTAATTTTAAAATCTTAACTTATAATATTCGCAGCATAAACAAAAACTTGAATATGTTTCTACTAAACTTGCACCGTACACAAGTCGAGTTCGATGTGTTGGTCCTAACGGAGTGCAGGTTACAAGACACGGCTTTGATGGACCAGATCCCAGGATATTCCTCATACTTCTCAACCCATAACATTAATCAAAACGGCGGTGTCGTAATTTTCATTAGAGATCGCTGGATGGTAAACGTATCAGAACCCCGTTTTGACGAAGCATGCTGTTTGTTGGTGGAAATTCCGAATAAAGTTACTATTCTAGGTATCTACAGACCCCCTTCCTTTAATTGTCCCACCAGCTTCTTCCGAGACCTAGCTTGTGTCCTTAACTCACTTAGCCATGTCAATCAGGTAGTCCTGGCTGGCGATATAAACATTGATATTCTAGCCCAACGAGCCTATGCAACAGACTATCTTTGCTTATTTGCTGAACATGGTCTATCACCCGCAATTACCTTACCTACGCGCCAAGAAGCCTGTTTGGATCACATATTTGTTAAGACTAACGCACTAGTTACTGGTTTAATCTGTGACTTCAACGTAACTGACCATAAAGCTGCAGCCATCGAAATAGCAATGCGTTCTTTTAGTTCTTTTAAGCCGAGCAGATTAAAAACCGTAATCGATTATGAAAGTGTCGCTCAGGAGCTCTCGGCAACAAATTGGCAAAATGTGTTGAATGAAGCGGATGTTAACGTGGCAACTAATTCCTTTGTGACCATAATTCGGAACGCCATCGATAATCACTCAAAACAAGTCAGGATTCCTAGATCCAAATTCACCTTGAAGCCGTGGATGACACCTGGTCTGTTCCGTTGTGTTCGGCAACGCGACAAATTGCATGCAAAAGCAAAACGATTTCCGAATGATGCAGTCCTTCAACTCTCTTACAGCAGGTACAAAAATTTTTGCAACGATCTATTGAAAAAACTTAAGGAACAACATGAAAAATACGAACTCTCGACAAACTCCACCAATACAAGAAAGCTCTGGCAAACTGTTAAAAACATATGCAACATGAACAAGTCAAACACTCAACCCCACGCACTCATCTCCACGCCAAACCCTGAGGAATCTTTAAGCAATTGTAACAGATTCTTTTTATCTGTGGGTCAAAATTTAGCTGAACAAATAATCACTCAAATAGGGGAAAGTGAGGAAAGTCTTGCCAATAAAGTTAAACCACTCGATGCCTCTAATATATCCTTCTTTATGCAGCCTACCGACTTCAGAGAAATTGAAATTATTATTATGCACCTAAAGGACCACAGTGCACCAGGCTTAGACGGGATTAGTAATAGACTCCTAAAATATATTATATATACCATCAGTGAGCCACTTACTCATATCTATAATCTTAGCCTTAGCTCAGGCTACTTCCCTGATCAATGGAAGACAGCTTCCGTTACCCCAATTCACAAAGCCGGAGCTAAAGACATTCCCGGAAACTACAGGCCCATATCCCTCCTCAGTGCATTTTCCAAAATTCTAGAAAAGCTCGTAAATTCAAGACTCGTTAAATACCTGGAAAACTTTGGTCTCCTATCTGATAGACAATTCGGCTTCCGACAGAACCGATCCACAGAAGACGCCACCTCCCTTCTAGTCAACCTTGTTTCTTCTTACTTAGATAGCAATTTAAAATGCATTGGCGTCTTCCTGGATCTTGCTAAGGCATTTGATTCGGTATCAATTCCGATTCTCCTCCGGAAACTGCAAAATATTGGTATACGTGGCGTCCCGCTGTCATGGTTTGAAAGCTATCTTTCTGGAAGGAGTCAGCAAGTTAAAATAGACTCACACAAAAGTCCAGAAGAGCCTATTAAATTCGGCGTTCCTCAAGGCAGCATTCTCGGCCCCACCCTTTTCACAATTTATATCAACGATATTTTAAAACTCCATATTCCAAATTCTGAAGTAGTCTGTTATGCTGACGACACCGTAATACTTTTCAATGACAAAAGCTGGGAAAGAGTTATCGCTACAGCAGAGCAAGGCATGAAAATTGCAGCGCATTGGTTTCGTACTAATCTCCTAACTCTAAACAGTGACAAAACCAAATTCATATGTTTCCATAAAACTGCATTATCGAAACCATCTTTTGACCCCAAGATAAAGATTCACCTATGTAATGACTCTTCCACTAACCATTGTGACTGCGATCATATCCAGCGTACACACGTCATTAAGTACCTGGGCTTATTAATAGATGAAAAACTAGATTTTAAACATCATATTCATAATCTCGCCGATAAAATCAGGAAATCCATTTTCATTTTTAAAAAGCTTCGCAGTTCGGCTTGCAAGCCTTTGATAAAAATGGTCTACACTGCGCTATGCCAACCAGTGATCAGTTACTGCATCACAGTGTGGGGTGGAGCACCCAAGACCACGATGCTGGAACTTGAAAGAGCCCAACGCTCCGTTTTAAAAGTAATGTTTAAGAAACCCTTTCGCTTTCCAACATCAGATCTCTATGCTGAAGCGAAGGTTCTTACCGTTCGTCAACTGTTTCTGCATAAAATAGTTGTGATCACCCATATATCATCTAAACACTTGGCTTGTTACAATTCGCTCCTTAAAAAGCGCATATTTAATCTACCGGTACCTAAAGTATCATCTGCATTTGCTAAACGTTTCGGGGACTACATAAAGGCAGCAACTTACAACGCCATTCTCAAGCAGTGTGATTTAAAAGATAGCACTGCAAATGAGGCCAAAAACACTACCTATAAGCTACTTCAATCACTGAGTTACACAGAGACAGAAGCTATTTTACAAAGTGTCACTTCACTGTAATTTTTACCTTAGACTTAGACTAAGTTAATTGTTAATTTTTAGTTTTAAGTATATAATGTAAGTTTTAATGTTACTATGTTATGTGATATTAATAGTATGACCTGCACACGATAACGAAACTCTGTTATACAACTCTAATTGGTTCCCCGCGATACAGGGTAACCTAGTGCGGGGGCCCCTGGTAACTATGTTTGTAACAGTTTTTAGAAATAAATTATTCTTATTCTTATTCTTAGTTATCACGGTGTTCTGCAAGAGTCAAAACATAGGTGCGACGACGAGCGAAGCGAGGAGGAGCGTGTTAGGTTGACCGTGTAGTGACCAAACAAAATATTTTAAAACAACTTCATTTTTGAATAAATAGATAGCCGTTTTCTTTTTAAAATGTGCTTCATAAATGGTCTCCAATATAATAATTCAGTTACCAAATAAATAGTTGGTACCTGCCTAAAAATAAACAAAAGCTGTAACGGCATTAAAATGTTGTCTGATATTGATATATTTATAGTAGGATATCCCAAATATGGTCGACCTTCACCAATCTGTCTGACGGATGAAACTAAGAATATATGAAAGAAAATATGTTCCAGAACATAGAATAGTACATTGTAGGAGAGGACGGAAAATCGTTAAAAGATGGACGAGTGCGTTTGAGGGCCGACACGTTAGTGAAGCCCTCAAATAATACGCGTCCATCTTTAGAGTTTCCTGCCGAGGCATTACATAGTGCTTTTCACGACTACTGCGAGGAAATAAGAAAACATTTGCATAACTATAAGTACTAGCCCGCGATTTCTCTGGTAGCAAATTACTAGCCACTGCCTGTGCTGTCTCTTGAATTTCGGTAGGCGTCAGCGTAAGAATGTCATTTTCTTCACTAGAAGAACTCATTTTTATAGCGAGCGTTGATACGTGTTTCTTGTATTTTTTAGTCAAACACAATTTACGCTATCCAATTCAGTAAGTATTTTCAGATCCCGCCTTTTTTACTTTTTTTTTATCACTTTTAAGAGGCGTTTTTCTGTTATTTGCTTCAAACCGACTCTAAACTTAGAAGCGTTTTTGCTAATAAAACCACAAACAGCTACAAACGTAAAAACGCCTTAAGCGTGAACTGAATGGATAATTGTTAAAAAAATGAACTGAATGGTTTTGACATTTCTTTTTTTTTAAACAAGAAATTGGTCCTATAAATAACCTAATTTTATTTTTGAAGGAAAAAGTTGCGCCAAAAAAGACCTTTTATTAATTTTTATGTTTTAAATGATACTCATTGCTGTAGCGAACCGTCACCAATGACAGATGATGATAACAATAAAACATTGTACTAGTGGTGGTTCAGGTGCTACCCACAGCTATTGCTTACTTTCCAGCTTGGTTTTAGACCATCTATTGCCACTTTTCCGAACAGTGGCGTGAATAATAAATAGGGTTGCCGATAGAAATATGGTCAAGGCTATTTTTAATAAATTTTCGAAAAAAAATTTTTTCGGCAAATTACTCCGATTTGTCTGACGAACGAAATGAGTTTCAATGGAAAGTATACAACTTGTACAACATAAATCATCTAGGTTGCCTATCTTTTTCCGATCACTATTATGTGGTTGCCGAGTTTAAAGAGTGATTTTATATCGATAATTGCACTCATCTGTCTGACGCTTGAATTATACATCAAAAAGATGGTAATTTTATTGCAAATACAATGGTATAGGATTGCCTGCGAAAATCCGGTCAAATATAAGGGTTGCTAGGCTTTTAATTAAAATAAGAAGGGAAGACTTTTAGCGATAACTCATAAACGGCTTAACTGATCAAGTTTGTTTTAATTTTATTTGATTGAGTTTTTAAGCACTATTTTTATGATTTTTTTCATATTTTTTGGACAGATGGTTCAAAAGTTAGAAGGAAAAACCTTTTTAATTCTTTATAAACTATTATTTCCTAAACGATTCACTTTATCAAGAAATGTTGTGTAAAGACCCCTATTTATTTTGAAAGGCCTATCCAACGACACCCCATACTATGAGGTTGAAACGATAAAAAATTGTCACACACATTTTGTTTCTTTCAAAGCGATTATTTCCGAAAATATTCACTTTATCAAAAAAATGTTCGTCTAAAACCCGTATTAATTTTGAAAGACCTTTCCAACAACATCCCACACCATAGAGTTGACACGAAAAAAAAAAATCCACACATACATTTTGTTTCTTTCGAGGCGATTATTTCCTAAAATATTTACTTTGTCAAAAAATGTTTTTTAAAGAACCCTATTTATTTTAAAATTCATATCAAATGACATCTTACAACAGAGGTATCAAACGAAAAAAAAAGAAAGACATGTATGTGACCATTTTTTTCGCTTCAACCCTATAATGTGACATGTCGTTGGATAGGTCTTTTGAAATAAATACGGTTTTTTACAAAACATTTTTTGATATAGTGAATATTTTAATGTGTCCAATGTTATGCCCATCCCAGTCTCTGTTGGGAACTCGGTACTCTAAGTTGTTGACTCGTACATCTACCTAGGACAAGTAGTCCAATTAGGTAGGTCCAACTTCGAGAAAGAGGTCAACCGCCGAATCCAACTCGGTTGGCAACGTTCGGGAAACTACGTAATGTCTTTTCGTCCGACATACATCAGTGCCTCAAGACGAAAGTCTTTAATCAATGTGTGTTACCAGTGATGACTTACGGCTCCGAAACGTGGTCTTTCACTATCGGCCTCATCTCAAAACTCAAAGTCGCTCAACGAGCTATGGAGAGGGCTATGCTCGGAGTTTCTCTGCGTGATCGAATCAGTAATGAGGAGATCCGTAGACGAACTAAAGTCACCGACATAGCCCACGAATTAGCAAGCTGAAGTGGCAATGGGCGGGCCACATTGCACGCAGAGAAGATGGCCGATGGGGTCGAAAAGTGCTCGAGTGGAGACCACGGACTAGCAAGCGCAGGGTAGGACAAAGTGAATTATTTCGGAAATAATCGTTTAGAAATAAAAAAAAAGGTTTTTCCTTCTAACTTTTGAACCATCTGTCCAAAAAATATGAAAAAAAAACATGAAAATAGTGCTTAAAAACTCAATCAAATAAAATTAAAACAAACTTGATCAGTTAAGCCGTTTATGAGTAATCGCTAAAAGTCTTCCCTTCTTATTTTAATTAAAAGCCTGGCAACCCTCATTTGTGACCGGATTTTTGCAGGCAACCCTATACTATTGTATTTGAAATAAAATTACCATCTTTTTGATGTATAATCCAAGCGTCAGACAGATGAGTGCAATTATCGATATAAAATCACCTTTTTAAACACGGCAAGCACATAATAGTGGCCGGAAAAAGATAGACAACCTAGTTGATTTATGTTGTACAATTTGTATACTTTCCATTGAAACTTATTTCGTTCGTCAAACAAATCGGTGAAATTTGCCGAAAAATTTTTTTTTTTTTAATTTATTAAAAATAGCCTTGATGTGGTGTATTTGCATGTGTGCGTCCGCACGCATACAGGCGCGGCTACTTGTAATGTACAATTACCAGTAATAAACGAGCATCTATCAGAGCCGGTTGTTTCACTTAAGTACTTGCAGACACCTCACTGGCGACGATCCGCGTCTTACCCGCGTGTGTATTTAAATTAACCGTTATAAAGATGGCTACTAAAGCTCCTATCGGAAATTTAAGTCAGTTTGACCATAATACCCAAGAATGGGAAATTTTCAGTAGTCGTTTGAAGCAGTTCATCGTTTTAAACGAAGTTAAAAATGAGATGAAACAGGCACTGCTACTGACACATCTGCATGACGATACATACCGGCTATTGAAGAACCTTGTGTACCCAAAAAAGGTAGAAGAAGTTGGGTACGACGAGCTGTTGAAGGTGCTCGACGGTCATTTTACTCCGAAGAGGTGTACCTTCGCTGATAAGAGCAAGTTCTACGAGGCAACTCGTGAAGTGGGGGAAAGTGTCGAGAAGTGGGCGGCTAGGATCAGAGGACTCGCCGTACACTGCGAGTTTGGAACCTCGCTGGACATGCTGCTGCTGGACAAGTTCGTGCTGGGGCTACGCGCCGGCAAGGAGCGCGAGCGACTCTTCGAGCAGAACGTCTCCACACTCACGCTGGCGAAGGCGATGGAGCTGGCACAGCAGACGGAGTGCGCGCAGAAGGCGCGCGCAGACGCGGTGGCCGTGACCGTGAAGCAGGAGCCGGTGTACCGGGCGGGCGCGCAGCCGTCCGCCGGCCGCCGGGATCCCGAGGCGAGGACCTGCTCGGTGTGCGGTATGAGGAGCCACGACGAGAGTAGGTGCAGATACAAGTCCTACCGGTGCCAGCTGTGTGGTGAAAAGGGACACCTCAAGAAAGTGTGTACTTCCAAGAAGCAGTCCAAGTGTCGTGTGAACAATGTTGAAGCGACAGAGTTCTCGGCAGAAGGTGGAGACTGCGATAGTTGCCAGGAATGTAAACTTCTAAGTTTAAGGTACGTTAATTATAAGCCAATATTACTGAATGTATCTGTTAATGACCTTGAATTGAACATGGAACTGGACTCGGGCTCCGGTGCTACCATTATTAATGACAAATTATACAAGGAAATGTTCCCTAATGTTTCATTATATAAAAGTGATCTAAAAATGTGTCTATACAATTTTCATAAAATAACGCCCATAGGTTTTTTCGTTGCGAAAGTAAAATTTATGTTAAAAGAACGATTATTGAAAATTTACGTTATAAAAAACGGCGGACCGCCAATATTGGGCCGTGATTTTATGACAAAGTTTAATTTGTCATTCATTGTAGATAACAAATTTGTTACAGATGTAAACATTAATCAGAGCTCGAGTGAGGTAACAAGGTTGTTAAATCAATTTAGAAGTTTATTCGAAGAAGGGTTGGGCGAATTTAATAAGTTCAAAGTCCACTTGCAATTGAAAGAGAACGTTAAACCTAAGTTTTTCAAACCGCGGTCAGTTCCGTTTGCTCTAAAAAAACGGGTAGAGGAAGAAATCGATCGGCTGGTAGATTTAGGTATACTCGTACCGGTTAATTTTTCTGAATATGCAACGCCTATCGTGCCTGTTTTGAAGGAAAATGGCAAAGTCAAAATTGCAGGAGATTTCTCGGTCACATTAAATAAAGACATGGTTATCGATAAGTACCCGATGCCGCGTATAGAGGAGGTGTTTGCTAAAATAGGCGGTGGTGAAAGTTACACGAAATTAGACCTTAGCAACGCGTACAATCAGTTCGTTTTGTCTGATAGCTCTCAGGCGCTTACGACCATTAGCACCACGAAGGGTCTTTATAAATATACTAGGCTAGTTTATGGTCTCGCCAACGGCCCTGCTATTTTTCAACGCGCTATGGAGTCGCTGTTGGTAGGTATTGACGGAGTCAGCTGTTGGTTGGACGACGTGTGTGTAACGGGACCGACGAACGAAATCCATTTGGCGCGATTGCGAGAGGTTTTGACAAGGTTTAGCGATGCAGGTTTAAAGTTACAGAAAGAGAAATGTGTTTTCTTAGGTGATAGTGTAACTTACTTAGGCTACGAAATTAATAAGAATGGCTTACAAACGTCAAAAACAAAGGTGGAAGCTATTCATAAAGCACCAAGGCCGACTAATGTAACGGAGGTAAAGAGTTTTTTAGGACTCGTAAATTATTACCGTAGTTTCATACCAAACGCGTCGAACATGTTAAGTCCTCTACACGAGCTACTGCGCGCGGCGGCCAAGTGGGAGTGGGGACGTTCGCAAGAACAGGCGTTTCAGGCAGTAAAAAGGGAGCTGGGCTCCGAGCGGGTGCTGGCTCATTTTGACCCGGAGGCTCAGCCGGTGCTTAGTGTGGATGCAGGACCTGGCGGGTTAGGTGCCCTTCTGGCACAACGCGACCCGGCAACCGGCGCCGAGCGCCCTCTCGCGTTCGCCTCACGCTCGCTCAACGCTAGCGAGAGGAATTACAGTCAACTTCAAAAAGAAGCTGCGGCAATCATTTTTGGTGTTAAAAAGTTCCACCAGTATCTGTATGGAAGGCAAAATCCGTTCGTTTTAAAAACCGACCATAGGCCTTTGTTGTCCATTTTCGGCAAAAATAACGGCATTCCGGTCATGACCGCTTCCCGGCTACAGCGATATGCAATTATTTTATCGGCATATAATTATAAGGTTCAGTACATAAGTAGTGCTAATAATCTCGTAGCTGATTATTTTTCTCGTGCGCCGTTGCCTAACATGGACAATGATGAGCATAACGAAGATAACGATGAGGTGTCTTATTTAAATTTTTTAGATGAAAGTGTGACACCCGTGACAGCTGATAAAATAAGACAGGCTACCGGAAATGACGCCACATTAAAAAAAGTTTTTAAATATATGAGTATCGGTTGGCCGCGAAAGATAAGCTGTCCATCTATTTTACCTTATTTTAGATGCAAAACGGATTTACAAAAAGATAATGGTATTCTTTTCCGCGGTCACCGGGTGGTTATTCCGACAGTATTTCGGGATCAGCTGTTAAGTGAATTGCACACCGGACATTTAGGTATTGTCAAGACAAAAAGCGTCGCGCGCGGTAAGATGTGGTGGCCTAACATTGACGGCGATATCGAGCGCTGGATCGGCTCATGCGCCGCCTGCGTGGCCGTGCGCGCCGCCCCGCCCCGCGCCGCTCCCGCGCCCTGGCCGCGTCCTCCCTCTGCCTGGTACCGGGTGCATATCGATTACATGTCCATTAATCAGAAAGTTTATTTAATTGTCATAGACGCATATAGTAAATGGTTAGAGTGTCTATTGATGGACAAAGGTACTACTACTCGAGCGCTGATATGTAAGCTTAAGGAAATATTTTCCAGATATGGCGTACCGAATGTCATTGTATCCGACAATGATATTAAAATTAATTCTGCCGAATTTAATTATTTTTGTGATATGAATGGCATTCGTTACGTCACTTCTCCAGTTTATCACCCGGCCAGCAATGGTCAGGCCGAGAATTCTGTGAAGACATGTAAAAAGATGATTAAATGTATAGATAAAACAGATAAGTCACAAGTTGAGGATAAACTGATGGGTTTATTATTCGAGTACCGTAATACTCCCCATTGTTCCACGGGTCAAACTCCAGCGAGTTTGATGATGGGCCGTAATTTAAGATCACGGTTGGATCTTGTGATACCAGATGTTAATGAATGTAATGATAATAACATTGACAAAACTGTTATTGACGATTGTAGAAAATTTAATGTCGGTGATCAAGTATGGGTTAAATGGTTTACTGAAAAAAAGGAGATTTGGGTTCTAGGCACCATTCAAAATAAAATTGGTAACAGAATGTTTTTGATTTATGTGCATACTAAAAATACTGTATGTAGACGCCACGTAGATCAAATGCTTAGGTATACAGGTGATCAATTTGACGTCATTAATGTAAGCGAGGATGCCGGGACTGACGAGGACTCGTGGTCACCACCAGTCGAGCCGCCAGCTTCGGCTGCCCCCGCGCCCCCGGCGGCGTGCGTGTCCCCTCCGCCCCCCTCCCCCCGGGCCGACAGTCCCTTACAGGCGGATGTACAGCCGCGTGACGTAGTGAGCGATGAGGCCGATGAGTATGATACAGGGCTTTCAGGGGAGGAGGAAGTTGAGGAGCGTGAGGGGCCGCGCGCGTCGGCCGCGGAGGTTCCGGAGGTCGCGGAGGCGGCGGTCGCACCTGCCGCGGAGGAGGCGCCCGCGCCCGCAGTTACTGCCGACGCGCGGTTGCCGCCGCTGCGTCCGACAATTACTAGACCGAATTTAAGGCCCAGAGATAAAAAGATTAGTTATAAGAGTTAATGTTATTATGTTGTGTCTGTTAGTTATTATACTTATTAGGTAGTATTAAAATACTGATGTATTGTTTATTCTATTGGCAGGTCTTACAATTAAAGGTGGAGAAATGTGGTGTATTTGCATGTGTGCGTCCGCACGCATACAGGCGCGGCTACTTGTAATGTACAATTACCAGTAATAAACGAGCATCTATCAGAGCCGGTTGTTTCACTTAAGTACTTGCAGACACCTCACTTGACCATATTTCTTTAGGCAACCCTATTTATTTATGTTCTGGAACATATTTTATTTCATATTTTCATAGTTTCATCCGTCAGACAGATTAATGAAGGTCGGCCATATATGTGGGATCTTAGACCATTATAGGCTGCGGCCAGGCGTGCCGTAAATTTATAGTCGAAATTCCTAATCATGAAACACCTAATGACCATACCATTAGATATTTCAATTTTTAATCACTATATTCAATAGTTAGTAATGTGTTTTGTCAGATGCAAAAGATAGGTGCGACGACGAGCGAAGCGAGGAGGAGCGTGTTAAGTTGACCGTGTAGTGACCAACGAAAATATTTTAAAAGAACTTTTTTTTTAATTAATAGATAGCCGTTTTCTTTTTAAAATGTGCTTCATAAATGGTGTCCTATATAATAATTCAGTTGTTAAATAAATACTTGGTATCTGCCTAAAAATAATCAGAAGCTGTAACGGCATTAAAATACAACTCATATTGATATATTTTAAGGCTCCGTTTTTGTTGCCAATCTATTAATATTAGTGCCCATATCTATTTTTTTTAACTACCCAAATTAGATTAATTAGTTGACCGGTTAAATACGTGCCATTAATTTACCAATGGTCAGTACCTATAAGTACTTATAGTCGAAATTCCTAATCATGAAACACCTAATGGCCATTATACCATTAGGTCTTTACATTTTTAATTACTAATTAAAAAAGTCCAAATATTTCGTACCTTTTGGTATCGAGACCCTTGGCCCGTGGGGTCCGAACGCGTCTACCCTTTTTAAGGATCTTTCAACGCTGTCACCACTGGTGACCGTAGATCTGGCAGCTTCCTCGCACAAAGAATAAGTATTGCGATACAGCGAGGAAATGCTGCCAGTATCTTCGGCACCATTCCGCAGGGGGATATTTTGTAATTATTTAGTTTAAGTTTAGTTTTATTTATTTTTAGATTTAGTTTTTAAGTTTTGTAGATTAGTTATTTAATTATGTTTTTTTTCCTAGTTACGTATATTAAGTTTGTATGCACTTATAAATCATTAAAGAAGTTTGAACATTAAGAGTTGAGAGCAAGAAAAACATGAATTTAAATCATTAATAATTTGGCTATTTTAAAATCTAAATTACTAATTTCAATAGTCATCATGGTGTTCTGCAAGACTCAAAAGATAGGTGCGACGACGAGCAAGTTAGGTTGACCGTGTAGTGACTATTTTAAAAGAACTAAATTTTTTAATAAGTAGATAGCCGTTTTCTTTTTAAAATGTGCTTCATAAAATGGTCTCCACCTCCAGTATAATAATTCAGTTGCCAAATTAATGCTGCCTGCTTAAAAATAAACAAAAGCTGTAACGGCATTAAATATTGTCTCATATTGATATATTTTAAGGGTCTGTTTTTGCTGCCAATCTATTAATTTTACTACCCATTTAAATTTTTTGTAACTACTCAAATTCGATTAATTAGTTGACCGGTTAAATACGTGCCAGTTTGAAATAGTACATTGTGCAAAGAGGGGGCGTAAGCTAGATATTGTAAACGAGGTCTATAATTTCCGACAGCCGCAGGATGTGATCTACAATCTCTCTTCCCCGCTCCGCTGGCTTTTACAACCAATGCTATTGTTTGATTCCCGCAGTACCTACTCCGCTCATCTACGCCTAAGTGGACACCCAGCAGACAAACTAAGAAAAGTAAGTACAAGCGACTTCACAAGCACAAGCGACGGCACAAGCACAAGCGTACAATATAAAAAATGAATCTGTCAAAAAAAAGGAAGAAGAAGAACATATTCTTTTTTTTACACTGTATAAGTACTAAAGTGTCATTCTATGGAACTTGCTAACTGTGTAAACAAAAGTCACTAGTAAATTCATCATTCAGAGACAAATTCAATATGGCGGTGGGTTTACATAGTTAGCAAGTTCCATAGAATGACACTTTACAGTTAACGTTATAGAAGTACGGAGTATTAACCAATAGACATAGAGATGTTTCTAGCACGAACGAGGCAATGCTAGTGACTTAAAACCGATATTTAGTTTATCGATACCTATCTTATAAGCAGACATAGAAGTTTAAGTGGCAAAATAAAGTGATTGATCAAATGAATTATCGCCATATCTGTTAACAATGTTACCTTAACGTTATACTTACTTAAAAGATAGTTACCGCGAAATACACAACACGTACGTTCGATATTCTTCTCTTTTGATATATTGGTACTTATCTATTATCAAAAAGAATAGATAGTATAGAGGGGTCCTGTCATTGTAAATTTTGTAGTCACTGTAAATTTACTGCCATCTATCGACACACGACTAAAACTCAAAATGAAAACGTATAAAGTTATCAAAAAATGTATATATATGGATAAATGATTTTATTATTTTTATATCAGTTTGATCCATGTTTATTCACTGATATCTATGTGTTAAAATTGTTAAATATGAAACGGTGTCGTCACGCCATCTAGCCGAGGATAGGCTAAAGGTGTGTGCGCCATCTATTCGAGAATGACTTTTACTTGAATTCCGAGGCACGTTTTTTCCTTAGACTTTATTCGTCTTATACGAAGTTACATATGTCTTTGCTATTATTCAGGCACTGTAGGTAGGTACCTACACTACAGTTACGTTTTAATTTTTAAGTACTAAATATATGTAATAAGGAAATTATGTCGCTTCGTAATTGATTTTCATTATTGAAATTTCTCGGTAACTTACCTACAGCAAGTAGAATAATCTACCTGTGACTTATCGGTAACAGATTTTCCGATGTTTCATTTTCTAAAACACTCGTTTTTGCCACAAACAACTTCTATGTCTGCTTATAAGTTTCATATACAAAGGCCACATTTGGAAATAAATGAACAATAATAAACTAAATGTCGGAAGAAATTCACTAGCATTGCCTCGTTTGTGCTATTAGAAAAATCAGGGGCGTACTCACGCGATTTGAGCAAGGTGGTGGTCTTGGTGGTGGTGGGTGCCGCGGTCAGTATGCTCGCATACGGTTTCACAACCCTGAACATATTTTAATCAAATCAAATATTAGGGTCAAACAGATCACTGTGTTATGTCTTTCCTGTAGACATACACAAGAGTTAAGGGCTATAAAGGCTAATTTTCTTATTTAACCCTTATCCACATGAAAAGGTCCTCCTTTTATTTAGAGAACTATGATAAAATCATTGCTTACATGCCCACAAGCTGCTAACTATTGCCCACAGGAGAGAAAAATGTACTGTTCGCGATAACACACTAGTTTTCTCTCCTGTGGGCAATAGTTAACAGCTTGTGGACATGTAAGTAATGATTTTATCATAGTTCTTTAAATAAAAGGAGGACCTTTTCACGTGGATTAGGGTTTAAATAAGAAAATTAACCTTTATAGCCCTTAACTCTCGTGTATGTCTACAGGAAAGACATAACACAGTGATCTGTTTGACCCATTAAATAAATTTTATTTTCAGGCAACTAGGTCCTATACAATACAATAACAATATTATTAACTAAAAAGATGTCGGCGACAGAGTTTTCGGTTGCGGTGTGAGATTCGGCAGATTTCCACGGAACCTACGAAATACCACACCCTTCGGCCAGAAGTTCGACAGTTGAAATTTTCACAGATGATGTATTTCTGTTGCCGCTATAACAACAAATACTAAAAAGTACGGAACTCTCGGTGAGCGTGTCCGACTCGAGCGTTTCTTTTATTTTTTACCATTTTTATACAGGGTGTCCCTAGCCATTGGACAAAGTCGAAATGTACATATGCATTAGGGTATTTAGAACCAGTATAAAAAGTATCATAATAATCGGTGTAGCGGTTACGAAGAAATTAACAAATTACGATTTTTTTCTTTGGAGCAACCTGTATGTGTTAGTAGCTCCTGAGGTAATAAATAGTATGAAACCTTCTTCGACCGTTTTGATTATCTTTTTTACAAGCTTTTATTTAGTTTCACCTGACCGTTGTCTGTCTGTCTGTCTGTCTGTCTGTGTGTAATCAAATCTTGCAAGTTAAATTTGATCCACTTCCCGATTTCCGATTGAGCTGAAATTTTGCATACATACGTAAGTCGGGTGACAATGCAATATTATGGTGTCATCGAGCTGATCTGATGATGGAGACCGGAGGTGGCCATAGGAACTCTGTGATAAAACAACGAAACCTAATTGTGTTTGGGGTTTTTAGAATAGTCTCGATGAGTATTAGTTGCCTGTGGAAAAAAAAGTACAGTCGGCGATAAAAGCGGGTGCGTAACGGTCCATATAACAACTTTTGATATATTTTTAGTCGATATAACGATTGAGGGACATAATGCACTTTTGCTATAACAATACATGGTATATTCTTAGAGAGTCTAACTAACGTCAAGTATAATGAACTTGTAATATAACGACTTCTAATCTAACATTAACAACGTATAACGTATATGTCATATAATTATGTTCGATATAACGCTCAGTTGGCATAATGTAGTACTGGTATAATTTGTAATATTTACTACTATTATAACAACCTACGTATTCGAACTTAAGGCAGGTCTCAGTTAGGTACGACGACGAGCGAAGCGAGGAGGAGTGTTAGGTAGAACTGCGACCCTACAGAGCGCGAGCCGAGCGAGCGAAGCGAGCGTGCCGCGGTAGTGGCCGGCGAAGCGCCAGAACCGACTTTTTTTATTATAACCTCAACTTATTTTTATACATTTGAATACATTATACCATGAATACTTATAACAAATATTCATTATATCCAGTAAACGTTATATCAAATAGCTTTTATATCGATTAAGCATTATACCCCATGAAAATAGTTATTTTGTTGTTATATCAAAAGTTCATTATACCGCTTAAGTGATTATACACCATGAAATTATATCAAAAGTTGTTATATCTTTTGAAAATATATCAAAAGTTGTTATACGGATCATTACACACCCGATAAAAGCTTGTACCAAAAATGAAATTTTTGCCAAAAGCTTATTATTTATGACATTAATAAGATTCTGACTTTTGACAAATGTCATCATTGCCGCACATTTTCAAACAAATTGTCGAAAGCACTGCCAATGATTAATACAGTATGTTTCTTTTTGTTGTCGATTATTGGAAATAACTTTTGTCAAACAATTTTTTTTTTTATTTTTTGTTCTAATTAAAAAAAATATGACCGTTAGAGCATTTCTGAGAAGTAACCCTACGTGGGATTTCAGGGTTCGTCCAATGGCTAAGGTCACCCTGTATTTAGCGACCTTTTTTGCCACTTGTGTTATTTCTACTCAGAATCACGAGCTCTTTCGATCTTAATGGGATAAAAAAATGTCCCAGAGTTTTTTCCTGTGTTACCAATTCCCTTATATACTTTGTATGGCGGCCACAAAAAGGAAAGTTTGAAAAATGTATGGAATTTTTAGGACACTTTTTTTCTCCTATAAGGATGAAAAGGGCTCGCGATCCTGACTAGAAATAACACTAAAAGAAACGCTCACTCGCACTTGTCCGGTTTTTATTGTCAATTAAAAATAACGTACTTTGTTTGAGCAGTAAGGCCTGGCACGTCCCGCCCCTTGAAGATGTCCAGAAGTATTCCTGAAAGCAGTTTCTTAATTTAATAAAATTATTTCTGTTTTTTTTTATATTTAGGTAATAAGGATAGTTTTTAGTGTCGATAATTGCAGTACATATCTTAAAAGACAGTCCAGTGCTGTGGCTGTCAAGCTGGCACGTAGTTTAGTAGTTTGTATTGGACAATAGGAAAGTAACTTAACTAGATGTTCTTATATCTTGTTACCTGTAATATTCATACTGCTATTTGCAGAGTGCGGAGTTAGGCCCACAGGAGCTAATAAAACAGAAAGATGATTTATCATAATTATTATAATGGTTGATTAGAATGATTAACACGTTTATTTTCAAAAAATATGTATTTGGTCTAATTGCCGTAACCTATACAAAATGTATGTAACTCGTGGCAATTAGACGCAGCCGCAGCAAACAAAAGGGTGCTATTGCTATACTTCAGTTATAGACAGGGCTCGAACTTTGAGTTCACAACCGTCAATGCGAGTAGGTGTACCTTTACCTTATAGTAGGAGATCCCGCATATATGGTCGACCTTCACCAATCTGACGGATGAAACTTATATTTTATGAAAGAAAATATGTTCGGGAACATAAATAAATAGGGTTGCCTAAAGAAATATGTTTATAATAAATTTTTTTTCGTCAAATTTCACCGATTTGTCTGATGAACGAAATAAGTTTCAATAGAAAGTATACAACTTGTACAACATAAATCAACTAGGTTGCCTATCTTTTTCCAGTCACTATTATGTGGTTGCCGTGTTTAAAGAGGTGATTTTATATCGATAATTGCATTCATCTGTCTGACGCTTGAATTATATATCAAAATGATGGTAATTTTATTGCAAATACGATAGTATAGGGCTGCCTGCGAAAATCCGGTCACAAATAAGGGTTGCCAGGCTTTTAAATAAAATATGAAGGGAAGACTTTTAGCGATAAGTCATAAACAGCTTAACTGATCAAGTTTATTCTAATTTTATTTGAATGAGTTTTATAAGCACCATTTTCATGTTTTTTTTTTATATTTTTTGGACCTATGATTCAAAAGTTAGAAGGCAATACCTTTTTTTTTCTTTAAAAACGATTATTTCCGAAATGATTCACTTTATCAAAAAATGCTGTTTAAAGATCCCTATTTATTATGAAAGGCCTATTCAACGACACTCCACACTATAAGGTTGAAACGATAAAAAAATTGTCACACGCATTTTGTTTCTTTCAAAGCGATTATTTCCGAAAATATTCACTTTATCAGAAAATGTTCTTCTAAAACCCCTATTCATTTTGAAAGACCTATTAACGACATCCCATACCATAGGGTTACCATGAAAAAAAAAATCCTCACATACATTTTGATTCTTTCAAGGCGATTATTTCCTAAAATATTCAAATAAAATTAAAACAAACTTGATCAGTTAAGCGTAGGGCGCTGGCTGTTTGGGGGAATATGTTGGCCCGCAGGTTTGCGCGATGCAGTAATGAAGTTAAAATTACTTTGTTTAAGGCGTTTTGCCAGTCTTTTTATTCGTGCTGCCTGTGGGTGAACTATACTCAGCGGGCAGTCAGTGCCTTAAGGGTGCAATATAATAACACGCTCAGGATGCTGTTGGGACTGCCCAGGTGCTGCAGCGCATCGGGCATGTTTGCGGAAATGCGAGTAGACGGCTTCCATGCCATTGTTCGAAAGCGGGTCGCCTCCATCATGCGCCGTGTGCGTGGGAGTAACAACGGCATTCTGAGTGTGATCGCTAGCTGTTTGGACTCCCCCATAGCGAGACACTGGAATAGTTTGCATGTAAATAATTGACTGAATTTTAACTATTATTATTATTTATTTTGTGTTTGTAATTCCAAAATGTACCTTTTATTTTTATTTTTTGTGTAAGACTGAATACTTTAATTTTTAATTTTATTATTTTAATCATTTTTAAGTGTACCTATTTATTGTTTTATTATTGTGTACGTAATTTTAATTATTTTAATTTAATATGGATCATCTATTATCTGCAATAAAGAATTGAATATGAATATGAATATGAATAAGCCGTTTTTGAGTTATCGCTGAAAGTCTTCCCTTTTTATTTTATTTAAAAGCCTGGCTACCCTTATTTGTGACCGGTTTTTCGCAGGCAACCCTATACCATTGTATTTTTAATAAAATTACCATCATAAATTTAAAAGTGGAAAAATTACTGTCTTGGGTGAGACTTGAACTCACGGCCTCTGGATCGATACTCCAGCGCTCTGCCATCTGAGCCACCAAGACCTCATCCATAGCCAGCAAATTATTCCACCATATTATAGGTCAAGGGGACCCTTAGCGACATCTACCGCAAGAGTGTTACACTACTTAAACGGCTATCGAAGTTCCAAGTCATATTGGAAATTCACCAGTTTCATGTGCTACCCATACTAATTTTAATTTTTAACAAGCAGAAACGTCTGCGAACGATGCTATTAAGCTTAGAATAAATTCAAAAGTGGAAAAATTACTGTCTTAGGTGGGTCTGAGCGCTCTGAGCGCTCTGAGCGCTGGAGTATCGATCCAGAGGCCGTGAGTTCAAGTCTCACCTAAGACAGTAATTTTTCCACTTTTAAATTTATTCTAAACTTAATAGCATGTTCGCAGACGTTTCTGCTTGTTAAAAATTAAAATGACCATCATTTTGATTTTGATAATTCAAGCGTCAGACAGATGAGTGCAATTATCGATATAAAATCACCTCTTTAAACACGGCAACCACATAATAGTAACCGGAAAAAGATAGGCAACCTAGTTGATTTATGTTGTACAAGTTGTATACTTTCCATTGAAACTTATTTCGTTCGTCAGACAAATCGGTGAAATTTGACGAAAAATATTTTTTTTCAAAATTTTATTAAAAATAGCCTTGACCATATTTCTTTAGGCAACCCTATTTCTTTATGTTCTGGAACATATTTTCTTTCATAAAATATAAGTTTCATCCGTCAGACGTATTGGTGAAGGTCGACCATATATGCGGGGTCTCCTACTATTAAGGGTCCCTAGTAAGTTCGTTCTCCATACAAACGTAGTCACGCTCTCATTTTAAAACGACTAGCGAGATTGCTCTTAAACATTGTAAGTACTTACAATAGGATAAGGTACGAGTACTAATCCTGTAATTAGTTTAACCTTCAGATACCATAGTTAAAAAAATACAGCGAATATAATTTTTCCATACAAAACTTGTTTTTACTCTATTTCGTTTGTTTTATAAACTGGCGCTATATAAATTAATTACAGGTCTAGATTTAACTCATGCTCATGTCATTGTCTGTGCAAAGTTTCATTACAATCCTATACGTAGTTTTAAAATGAGAACGAAACTTGTTTTGTATGGGAAGGACAAATTCGGCCGAGCTTGCTAAATTGTCATTCTATGGAACTTGCTAACTATGTAAACAAACCGCCATATTGAAATTGACTCTGAATGATGAATTTACTAGATAGAGACTTTTGTTTACATAGTTAGCAAGTTCCATAGAATGACAGTTTACACCTTGTAAAACAAAGTCCCCTGCCACGTCTGGTTGTCGTGTGTTTGTATGTTCGCGATAAACTCAAACACTACTAAACGGATTTTCTTGCGGTTTTCACATATCAATATATAGAGTGATTCTTGGGGAAGGTAAGTATTAGGTGTATAATTTGTTAACCCGTGCGAAGCTAGTAACATAATAAACAGTTTTGCATTATAACGGGATTTTTTACCTGCTTCATACGGGATGTTACCGTAGTCCACATCGCCACGAGACTTCGAGGCACCTGCAAGACCTATATGCAAAGTAGGTAGTATAATTAAATAATTATGAATTATTTTATATATGTATTTTAGTATTTTTATTTGTGTATTATATAGTACTTATATATTTTATCAAGTTTTTCAGTTAATTGCGATAGTTCTAATAAGTATGCAGGATTTTTTTCTTCCTCTTTGCACTTTATAGAGAATGCTATTAGACATTAATTCCGCCATTTGTATGGTCGAGGAAATTGATCCTTACCCAATTTGCGGTTCAAGTAAAGGTTACTAAATGGGCGTTTTCAGAAATAAATATCGAAAACCCGATTCTCACAGATCCCGGTGTTTTTGGGTTCTTACAACTCAGAATCACTAGCATATTATGATGATAAAATAAAATGTCCCAAAAATTTGTATGAAAATTATACATTCCACTACGTCACGCACATACACGTGAAGATTTTTTTCATACTAAAACGTGACGTAATGGAATGGACATTTTGGGACATCTTTTTTTAACGATGGGATGGAGAATGCTGTCGATTCTGAGTAGAATGAGCCCAAGAACGTCCAGATGTGAAAGAATCAGGTTTTCAATATTTATTTCAGAAAACGCCCAAATGCTAAGAGCTGTCCCATGTAAAGTTAACAACTATGGACATTTATGTTTACGAAATCAATTATTTGAATTGAATTAAAGTGAATCGTACACTGCTAAAGAATCAAGTTCCTCGGCTAAACATTATTTTTTATTTTGTGTTAATTTAAGGCATTCTCTACCAGTCATAATAATAATTCGGTAAAACAGAAATTAATAAGGAAGAAGAATCATCGTTGATATCGCTATCTATCTACAACAAGTGCGAGTCGGACTCGCCCATGAAGGGTTTCGTAGCAGCAAGTAACATAATAAAATTGCGGTTTACGATTTATGACGTATTAAAAAAAAACTACTTACTAGATCTCGTTCAAACCAATTTTCGGTGGAAGTTTGCATGGTAATGTACAATCATATATTTTTTTAAGTTTTATCATTCTCTTATTTTAGAAGTTACAGGGGGGGAGGGGGTACACATTTTACCACTTTGGAAGTGTCTCTCGCGCAAACTATTCAGTTTAGAAAAATAATGATATTAATAGAAACCTCAATATCATTTTTGAAGACCTATCCATAGATACCCCAACGTATGAGTTTGATGAAAAAAAAAAATTTTTGTGTTTCAGTTCTAAATGGGAAACCCCCATAATGTATTGTTTTTTTTTCTATTTTTGTGTGAAAATCTTAATGCGGTTTACAGAATACATCTACTTACCAAGTTTCAACAGTATAGTTCTTATAGTTTCGGAAAAAAGTGGCTGTGACATACGGACGGACAGACAGACAGACAGACATGACGAATCCATAAGGGTTCTGTTTTTTGCCATTTGGCTACGCCGCTACGGAACACTAAAAATCAATTAACCAATTCAATTTTAATAATTATATTAATATATTACCTTCTTCGTATGGGACAATGCCATAATCATCCCTCTTGACGGGCTCTAAACGTAACAAAATAAAATAAATTAATAAAAAAATACATAAATAGTTTATTTACCAAAAAGCGTATTTTCACTATTTACTTTATGAGTGAATTGCAAAAAAAGTGTAGGTAACACAATGGAATAATCACAAAAATATGCAAAAATGTAACACGAAAATGAAGAAAATGTATGGGATTTTTTTGTGTTACGTCACACAAAGTCACACAAAGGAAGCCAAAATCGATGCCGGAATATGTTTCACTGCGTGTAGAATAAAAGTGACGTTGAATTCAGGAATCCGCAAATACAATGCCGATGGCAGTAATTTATCTACACAGAACAATGTGAAAACAGTAGTAGAAAACGGTTAGCTTATCAGTTTTAACTGCTATCCAAATTTCCATTATTTTTGCGACACAATATGTACTAAAAGACACATTTTCTCATCATTGCTCGAAAACCAATATAGCTGACGACACTTGCGTTTGCTTCAAACGCGTGAAATAGCGTAACACAGGTGAGTAAGTAAAACAAAGGAACGAAATCTGTCCCCGATTTTCAACACAAGATTATGCTATATAAAACATACGTTAAAACCGTCTAACATTTTGAAAAAAAGTTTTTATTTATATAACAGACGTCATTTAAAAAAAACACGCCGAGCCAATTTACACATAAGTTATGTTATGAATTTTTATTTAACAGTTGCGAGGACATAGGTATTTTGTATGGGAGAAAATATACAAAATATTCGTTATTTTATTGTTTAAATACAAAAACACGGTGTATTATTTTAGTAAATTACCTTCTTCATACGGAATTTTGCCATAATCACTGCCTGGGGCCGCAGGCGTGCCAAGGGAAACAGCCGGGACCGCTAAAACATAAGAGCTATCAATAAACAAACAAACAAATAAATAATACATTATTTATTATATTTGATAAGATAATAATATCTGGGAGACCGAGCTTTGCTCGGATAACATATAAAAACTAAAAAATGCGCGTTTTCTCAGAGATAAGACCTATATAGCTAGATCGAATTATCGCCCCAGAAAACCCCCATACCTATAGCAAATTTCATCGAAATAGAGCCGTTTCCGAGATCCCGAAAAATAAATATACAATATAAATAAATAAGAATTACTCGTTTAAAGGTATCAGATAGATAGATTTATGTTAAGTCAAGATCCTAAAATAATTCTTAAGGGTGGTATTCCACCTATCCAATTTCGTTGTCCAATGTGTATTGCGTCTCACATTTTGCTTAATGAGAGCGTGAGACGCAATATTGGACAGGTGGAATACCACCCTAGGCACCCTAAGATACAAAAGTTGTTGCACTTGACATCACCCTCCCGAAAGACGAATGTGAATAACCGCTCCGAAACCACCTTTCCATACATAAGCAGTCCCCATTTTCCTTTTTACAAGCCCACTATCGCACATCGCTAGGCTAAGTACTTGCTTCTAATCCGCGGCGGTTATCACTGCCTTAGGATATAACCCAGTAAGGTCAATGCGGCCAAATCCGTCATACGAAAAATTCCGTATACGAGCGTATAATATAAACTTTCATTTACACATTATTAAATTATATTATACAACGGGACTTAATCGCGTATTTAAGTTTTAAGATTTACCTCCGAAGTTTCTAGGACGGCGTTGTCCCCGTGGTCTCGGAGAAGACTGGCTCAAGTTGACATCAACATCTACTAGCCCATAGTCTAATAAAACAAGGTCTTCTCTTCCCAGAGTGACTTCTCTTGCCTACGTCACAATAACAATGCCACTTTATATAGCGCTATCGCATATTATCATATAGCGCTGTCGCATGATGACGTAGGCTTGTGTCAGTCACGTGAACACGAAAAGACGGGAAGAGAGACCAGGCGGAGTATATTATTATACCATTGTACTATCCGCGCGAGTTTTTCGAACTACCCGCACTTAATCTTGTTTATCAGTTTGAACGTTTTGCGCACTAGGGATGTTAAAACTTAAATACGCAATTAAGTCCCGTTGTACAATTTAATAATAGAGCGTATATTTATTTCTTTTTTATGTAACCGCAGGAAAAGAGCCCATCTGCTTTTGACTACAGAAACTAAAAGCAATCTCTTTTTATGATAAATATACGAGGCAAACGAGCAGACGAATCGCCTGGTGGTAAGCGATTACCGTCTCCCATGGGCACCCGCAACGCCAGAGGGGTTGTAAGTGCGCTCTAGAATAAGAATAATATTTGTTTGAAAAACTCTATTCTTAAAGGTTTGAAGATCCTATCGGTTCGAAATCGAAAATACCGCAGTCGACAGTTCGGTCGCTGCTTTGTCGATAAAATTAAAATTAAATTATATTATAATATCTACTGTTGTTTGAAAATAAAACGCTCGTGTACGGAATTCCCCGCACGCCCTTTCTCCCCGGCGCTTAAGACGAAAGTGGAGGACTCGCGCGAATTCGCCTTTTCGTACCATCGCCACAGAATAAATAATAGTACTAGGTACAGAAGACTCACTCTGTAACAAAACGCGTCTGTTACGATCAGCACAGATATGGCCGCTAGGTGGCGACAGCGCCACGCGCGGCTTATGGCAAACCCCAAAATTGGGGCCGAACGGATGTACTTTTAGCTACCTGTAGCAAAGCGACGAAATCACGGAGTGAGCCACGCCTGCCATCGCACACACTCTTAACTGTCCATCGGTGGACCGTATGCCTTGTGTAATATGGTCCACCGATGTGTGTGTAGCTTTCAAATAGAGCTCGACGGCTTATCCTATTGTCTATTGTTAAGTAAAACCGCTCGTGCCACGTGCCACAACCACCTGCATAAAAAATACGTACTTCGGTTACTGAGTGCCGGCGAGTCGAACGAGAACCAGTCTAAAATGTGTCATTGAGATGCGTAACAAAGGCGCGTTATCGGAGAGCGCACCTACACTGGTTTTTTGAGCGTTGGACTAGCCCGCGCTCAGGTGCCAAATATAATAATTAAGACCCTTTTTTGCAGGTAAGTAGCACGTGCGGTTTTACTTAACAATAGACAATAGGATTAGCCGTCGAGCTCTATTTGAAAGCTACACACTATACAGTTAAGAGTGTTGCTGTTTGTACAAACGTACCTAGTCCTGATTTTCCTTGTCTCTGGATATTAACATTAAGTAGGTATTGAATAAAGTAATTTTTAATATGAAGCAAGTGAAGGAAGCGAAAGAGGTATGTCAGGATCGTAGCAAGTGGAAACCCGTGGTCTCTGCCTACCCTTCCGGGAAATAGGCGTGATTATATATGTATACATATATGTATGTAGCAAGTAATTTTTATAATAATAAAAAAATCTAAAAAATTCAAAAAGTTAGTAAAAGGGGGTAGTTAATAGTTAATATACATCAAATAATGTAAAAATATTTACCATAATGTCAATATCCAGAGGAAAATGGGGACTGCGTTGGTATGGAGAAGCGGCCGTCCCCTTTCCTCTTAAAACTACTGATTAGGGCTTGTGCACAAATCACGCGAGGTTCGATAGGGGGGGTGGGGGTCACGAAAAAATCACGATACATCACGTTGGGGGAGGGGGGGGTATAAGGAGACCTCACGTGTATTTTTCTACAGTGAACGAAACTAAGGAAAAATACCTACTACATGAGTAGATACTTTTTTTGGGTTTCGTAAAACATAAATCTTCACTCCGCACTCCAAAATAGCGAGTCTATTTTACGAAATTTTGGAGCGCGTGGCCTTGACCGGTCGGATGGAAAAAAATCAAAAAAATACACGTGAGGTTATGTGGGGGAGGGGGGTAGCCAAAAACCTCACCAAATATCACCAAGGGGGAGGGAGGGGTCAAAAAGTAGCCGAAAACACCTCGCGTGATTTGTGCACAACCTCTTACTGACAACGATACAATACCTGGATTTTCATATTGAATGTCACCGATATCGTCCTTTATATTAGCTTTTACAAACGCGTATACACAAATAAACAGAACTTGAACAAACATTATATGCTGATAAACCTATCCAAAAACATTTATAGTGTAAACGTCAATTTGACTGTAATGACAAATTGACGTAAGAATACATAAGAATACAGAATATTATGAAATGTGACTTTCTTATACTGGCATAAAAGAGTAACGGCTCCTTTACACGATCACGATGGGCCAAAATACTGGCCCACTAAGATGGGCCAGCGTGTGAAGAGGGCTTAGAGCATTTAATAACTGGAGTCGCCTTTAAGAGCTTACCCCTCACTTGCACGTTACGTTACGTACCTACAAATCATGTAGAAATAGCGATACATTTGACGTCCCCTCACCCGTAAAAATCGGCAGACTGTTCCGTAAGAGAAAATGTCAGCCATGACGTCTCCAGTTACTAAATGCTCTTAAGGTTCCGTCACACAGGCGCGTTTTCCGGGAGAGGCGTGAGCGGCGCCAGGCGTAGCTCACTCCGCGGTTTCGTCGCTTTACTACAGGTAGCTACAAGTACATCCGTTCCACACCAATTTTGGTGGCTAGCTATAAGCCGCGAGTGGCGCTGTCGCCACCTAGCGGCCATACATGTGCTGATCGTCTCAGACGCGTTTTGTTAGAGAGTGAGTCTTCTGTACCTAGTACTATTATTTATTCTGTGGCGGCGCGTGAGTGTTTTCTATGTAAAAGCGGCGCGCCCCGCTCACGCCCCGCCCCGAAAACGCGCCTGTGTGACGAAGCCTTAAGGGAGATGGTAGTGTGTCGGATGCACTGTCGGATTGGTAACACAGAGGTACAGTTAGACCGAGGTAGAGTTTGACGTTTAAAATAACACTTGCACTCTATTTTCTAATAATTCGATTGCCAAATTGCCTCGTATAGTGGGTCGCTAGAGTATAAGCAACTCCGAATGCACAGGAGCACCTGAACCCCCCCCCCCCCCACGCTCACCTCGCAGCACAGCGACTGTTTAGCCTTGCAACTTTAATATTATACCTGATTGTTTAACACGTTGGCTTCCATGAGCATCACCGATGGGATCACTGGGATCACGTAATCTTCTCTGTGTGATGGCCATGAGCATCACCGATGTGATCATTGGGATCACGTAATCTTCTCTGTGTAGCCATGAGTATCACCGATGTGATCATTGGGATCACGTAATCTTCTCTGTGTGATGGCCATGAGCATCACCGATGTGATCATTGGGATCACGTAATCTTCTCTGTGTAGCCATGAGTATCACCGATGTGATCATTGGGATCACGTAATCTTCTCTGTGTAGCCATGAGTATCACCGATGTGATCATTGGGATCACGTAATCTTCTCTGTGTGGCCATGAGAATCATCGATGGGATCATTGGGTTGGGATCACGTAATCTTCTCTGTGTGGCCATGAGAATCATCGATGGGATCATTGGGATCACGTAATCTTCTCTGTGTAGCCATGAGTATCACCGATGTGATCATTGGGATCACGTAATCTTCTCTGTGTAGCCATGAGCATCACCGATGTGATCATTGGGATCACGTAATCTTCTCTGTGTGGCCATGAGAATCATCGATGGGATCATTGGGATCACGTAATCTTCTCTGTGTAGCCATGAGTATCACCGATGTGATCATTGGTGTCGCGAGTGCCAGGCACTGCGATGACGTCTAACATCTATATTCACCGCTGGCAACCCTACCAGGAAGTAGTGTATCTATGGTGAGTATACCAGGTCTAGTCTATGGAACACTCTATGGTCATCACTGCTTCCGTACACGTAGCTAATGAACAGTCAGACTTTGCCGCCGTAACATGAGGAACAGTGAAGTGTGTTCGTGAGGTTATCAAGGTTCATCCTACGAAGCAGGAAACCACATGGGCTGGTTTCCCTAAAGCTGAGTATTCTCTCTCTCTCTCTCTAATATGTAACTTATAACTCATAACGTAGCTAATCTGTCTCACCACTTGTTTCATGACTCTTGATACTAAAGATCCTCCATGAGAATTACTTCTAGAAGGTTTACTCCCTTAACTTGATAGTTGATGTATCCACAACTTAGTTAGAGTCACCGAGGAGGAGGTGAATGCAGGTTATCTGATCGGCAACCCATGGGTGGGTGTTAAATGCCTCGACTGTGCCTGACGAGGCTTTCTGGAACGGCAGCCCAGTTCGGCGTGAAATGCCTTGAATGTGCCTGACGAGGCCTATGTCTATTTCGGCAACCCATGCGGTGTTGATGCCATGATGTCTAATCAATGTGTGTGATCTACGGGACATTACAGACTAACTGACTATGTAACCACGCAGAGTCTCCACGACATTACTGACCGACTGAAACTCTATTAGACGCATGTGCCTAACATATCTCTTATCATGCCAACTAGTATTAGTAGCTCTGTGAAACCCCAAAAGATATCCCGAGATGCTCAGTGATAACGGTGTTATCATAAATTACTTAAAACTTCAGGTTGTGTGCTGGAACCCCGCAGGCGTGGCCTGTTCGTGCGAGGAGGACGAGTTTATCAGGGCGATAGATGTTGGAACCCCAGGCATAGACCAGGAGATAAAGGTAAGATTCAAACATCTTTATCTCATTCCATCGCGACGCATGTCATGTCTAATTTACTCTACCGCTGTAGTTACATAACTTCCCATAAAGACATTGCGTCTCGCGACATGGTGGAGATGCTGGGATGTGTGAATCTATGCCTAAAACTCGTGATATGGGCCAAAAAATAGTCGATGTTGTTCTTCGAGCTTTCAGGAAATAAAAGAAATTTATTTCAGATACCAGGATCGCATCGATCGGATCGGTTGAATAAATAATAGTGTGTTTGTTATTTAATGTTCATTTCAGATACTAGATTAGGTTAATACATAGTTCATAAGCTGATTTAAGTTTAATGGCGAACTGCGAATATAATTAATCGATAAACGATCGATTCGATCAATGAAGAGATCGAATGTTGTTTGACTCATTCGATTTATAATCATAATCATCGATACTGAATAAAGTTTTTAGAACGGCAACCCCAGAGTGAGGACCGGAACAACTACGGAGTACAATAATGTACTTATTTTCGCAAAAAGGATATATACTCAAGAAAATTATCAAAAAATAGCGTGGAATAATTAATTATGTATTGTTATTAAGTAAAATGGTTGTAATAGTACTTAAGTTAGAATTACGTGGGTTTATGAGAACGTAAACTGCAGGGCGCTTGGTTGGTCAATCGTTGATATTATTATTCCTTTTAAATCATTTAACTCACCCTAATATGTTAAAATATATTTCTTTATTCGTCTTCATTAATTTAATGATTAATAAACTTGAATAGGTATAAACCTAGTAATCATTATTATTTCATATTTTACTTCATCTATAAGAAAATTAGAAGAATATAACCATTATGAGCTTTATTTTCATCGATCTAAGGTTTATTTTATTACGACACAATTACAAATATCGGAAACGGTTTGGTTTGTTGTGTTGGTATTGTCGGCTCATCGAGTTCGTACACGCACGTAACACCCTATAGCGTGGGTCCGCCATTTTACGTTGACTACGACTTAAACAACAGCGAGAAAGTTGCAGTTTATAATTTTGCTGCGGGGTAAGTTCTTTTAATTATTTTAAATAAAGAAACTTTTAGATTGTTCATTCGAGAACACAAATCAAATAAAGGTATCACGCGAATATCAAAATTTATCGCGATTTCCCAATTACTGTAGACGCCATAGGCTATTCAAGTTCCTTTTTCAAACTTTTTTGAAGCTTTCTAGTTAGAATTTAACCTGTTTGTGAAAACCTTGTCAAAATTACATGATGCTAGTTAAGGTGAAGACCTCCCTCTCTTATTAAATTAGTTTTTATCTTTGTTTGACAAAATATTTTTTGATACCTGTAGGCCTATAGCCGCCACCTACCTACTTCCCACTAAGCCAGCGCGACGTCTGCCCGGTGTCATCTGAGGCGAGATCCCGTCTGTTTCACTGTAAGTACATGTTATTTACGAATTCATCTAGCTTTTGTTCATGCGAGGACCGAGAAGCTGCATATCGAGACATGTGCCTGCAACCCGATACGCCTTGCTTAGGGCTTATTTCGCCGCTACATATTAATGATCTATATTTGATATTAGATTCATGAGCACTTAAGCGAAAAGAGTAATACATTTGAGTATAATTGTGTGATAAATTTGCTTAATTTACCTTCATTTGTTTAGTTCCAATAAATTAATTTCTTGATTAATATAAACAAGTAAATTCTTATAGAAATTAGTACCTACTTCACTATATTTTTACTAAATATCATAATCAATTTAACCTTATAGTAGAATTCTTGCTATGATCAAAGCAACATTATTTTAATAAAGTAATAAGTAATATTCCTGACCATCAGTTATACATTCATATCATGATATTAATGTTTTATTTAAAAGTAAAGTCAAATGCGTGCTCAAGCGAATGAAAAGTGAACGGAAAGGAATTTCAACTTCATTCCAGTAATTTCATCATACGTTGAGATTTCTTTATATTGTCCGCCAGGAGTTTTACAAATTTTGGGAACTGCTTTTGCTATGTGTGATTAAATAAATATTTGTGTGTTTATTTTTTAGAAACCCAAAACCCCTGTTTACCCATGCTTATATTTCTGTGAATGCTTTGTGTGTTAATTTATAGCGGTTATATGTGACTGTGTTTTTGATATCAGTGCTTTTACATGATGTAGGTTGTAGAAATTGAAGAGCAATACAAATAAAAATCAAACTTAAAATTAAATAATTACACTATTATTATCATTATGTGATATAAATACTTGGTGAAATATTTCTTAACTTTTGACTTTGTTAGAACACAGTGAACACACTTTGAAATTATAGATTTCTTTGAAAGTTATTATACTTCAATGGTTTATACACAAAATAAGTAGTGAATAAATATAGACACATACACACCTATCTACTTGATTTGCAATATTAGAGTCAGTGTTAATTCAACATCATAAATTCATAAGAAATTTAATTAACTTCGTGGACAATATTATTGCCCGTAAGGCCAATCCTGAGATATACATCAATGGTTAAAATAATTTTATTGGATGGAAAGTTTCTTTAGTGACATTTACAACATAAAGACACTTTCAATCTATGATTACTTCATTTATTTTGACACATAAAATAGGATGGAAGGTTTCTTTAGTGACATTTACAACATAAAGACACTTTCAATCTATAATTACTTAATTTAATTCTTTTGACACGAATATACACAAATCATGATTAGTAAGTTACCCTTTTAATTTCCAAATAGACTTGGTGATGACTTAATGAATAATTATTAGAAAATTTGCTAGTATTTAAAATTTCCTTGGAATATTAATTTTTTAATTTTGGAATAGGTACACATTTAGGAACATTTAGCCCACTTTAAATTAATAAATAGGTTTGTTTACACAAATAAATGAAACGATTATTGACCTATCAAGAGCTGTCAGCATGCGACCTCGACCAACTAACGTTGAACCCTTAGATTTAAGTAATTTCAGGGAATGAAAGTTTGAATTATGCTGGACACATACAATGCTTATGGAATATCAACAACTAACACATATGAACCTGCCTAAGCGCTATATGCCTGCGACAATATGCTACGAATAACAAAGTTATATATTTTGTCTCTTGAATTATCTTCCCTGGGACATTGTACATTGAGCGGTGTACAATGTGGTGTTACTATTTGATGTGTGTATATTACAGGTCTGTATCTACGTTAATAATCAACATGGAAGAAGGCTTGAAAACCGCACTTCGGTTTACTACTGGACATTTAGAGAGTTTGTCTGTCAAGGCGAGGGAGATATTGAATATCATACCTGGTTCCCCTACGGACGAGTTTCTCCTGGAAATGGAAATTGTCATCTCCAAGCTAGAAAGCAGCTTGAGTAGAATAAAAGCCGAAATGAATAACTACTTTAGGATGGCTAATCAGCCTGATGCCGATGAGATCTCCAGGGTTTCTACGATCCAGCTGACAGCTGAAGAAGAGTTATGTGAGCTGCAAGTGAGGATCAGAAGAGCTCGAGCCACATCAAAAGAAGCTGCCATGCCTGTATCGGGAAAGCTACCTAAACTGAATCTACCGGAGTACCACGGTGACGTTCTAACCTGGCACCAGTTTTGGGATCAGTTTGTCTCCTTAGTTGATAGTAGAAGACTAAGTGATGTAGATAAGTTTATGTATCTCAATTCTGCCGTAAAAGGAGAAGCTAAGAAGCTGATCGAAGGGCTAGGAACCACCAACAGGAACTACACCATAGCTGTCAACACGTTGAAAGAAAGATACGGACGCGTGGAGCTTGTCAAAGATGCCCATTACTCTGCTTTGAGCAAAATTAAACCGGCCGACAGTTCCACTATCAGTTGCCGGAATGTTCTGAACGAGATAGAGACCCATCTTAGAGTGTTAAGTTCCTTAGGCGAAGACGACACGCACAGCTACCTTCGGTTTGTAATACTGGAAAAGTTCCCAGAAGAAATAGTCTATGAACTGAAGAAAAGAGTCCAGGACGATTCAGTTCCGGAAATAAGAAAGGAGCTAGAGAAGCTAATATCCGCCAAGGAAGACGCCAGTCGATTCATCTCCCAAACAAGTGAAAGTACTTCAGGCAACTACACTACTGAGACACTGCACGTCAGTGAAAGATTTAATAACCATAGATTTGGAAGAGGAAGAAATAATTATAGATTTAAGAATAATAGTAATGGACAGCGAAACAATTATACTTCACTTTCAGGAGACCAGGGACGGAAGAGGAAGTTTGAAAATAATCAAGAAAGAAAATTTTCAACGGAACCATCTGGAAAGAAGTTCAAGAAGTCATGCATCTTCTGTGAAGCAGAACATAACTCCCAAGATTGCAACAGATACACGACAATAAAAGGGAGAATGGATAGGCTTAGGACTCGTTGTTTTAGATGTATAAGAAAGGGGCACCAGAGGCGAATGTGCAGAGAAAAGAGACCCTGCACACACTGCGGAGACAGAAACCATCACTTGCTTCTGTGCCCAAGGCTACTGCCAGAAAATACGCAAACAAAGACAGCGGAAGTGCAGAAGAAAACAGCGGAAACATCTAAAATTGAGAAGAATAGCAACGGAGCCTCCGGGCCTACCATTCCTTTGTGACTAGGCCTTGTGAACGATGTGCGACCCACCGTTATGCAAACAGCCATTATAGAGATAACTGCTGAAGGAAACAACAACAGGCATAAAGGTAGGGTACTACTTGACGGGGGGAGCATGAGATCTTACATTACAAAGGACTTTGCAAGAAAATTCAACTTGGTAACCATAGAAGATAGTCATCTTACCATATTTATTTTTGGTACCAATACACCTCAAGAAGTGGAAAGTCCCAAAGTCAAGATCCAGATGGTAACACAAACCGGTGAAATTGTTTCAATTAATGTCAACGTTGTTCCTGTGATTGCAAGAGGCGTTCCATACTTAGGACCTGACTGTAGATTATGGAATCCGGAATATAAGTTAGCTGATGATGGATCCTTCGGTGACCGGATAGACCTTTTAGTGGGTAACGACTACTATCTATCTCTGTTATTACCCGAGATAATAGAAGTAAAGGAAGATCTTTTCATGATTAACACCAAGTTTGGATGGACTTTCGGAGGAAAACCAGAGATAGAACCAGATAATAACTTGGAAATCATCACCTATTGTCAGACTAACTTGGATATAGGAAGAAATAAACCTGATTTACCATTAGAAGGTGTAAACCTAAAGGAACTATGGGATCTGGAAACAATTGGCATCGTGGACTCTCCGAAAGAAAGCAGAGAGGAAGAAGCCTTACGTCACTTCAACGACACGACCCGGTTTGAACATGGCAGATACCAAGTCTCGTGGCCATGGGTAGAATACCCTCCAGACTTGGATCCTAACTTCGGTTTGGCACTAGGACGACTTGTGAGTTTAATTAAACGTCTAGAAGCTGACACATTGACTTCGTACGACGAATTAATTAAAGAACAAGAGAAATTAGGAATAATAGAAGTCGTACCGGAGGAAGAGGTTGTTAGCCCTAGTCATCCCGTTCACTACCTACCACATCACTGTGTCAAACAGAAGAATAAGCCTCCGCGCATAGTATACGACGCGTCATCTAAAATCAAGGACAATAAGAGCTTAAATCAGTGCCTTTACTGTGGTCCCTTAATGCTGGAAGAGTTAACAGGAATATTGTTGAAGTTTAGATCACATAACATAGGTATTTGTGCAGATGTCGAGAAAGCATTTCTACAAATAGGTTTACAAGCTAAGGACCGTGACGTAACTAGATTCCTTTGGATCAAGGATCTAGATAAACCAGTAAAAAATAAGAATTTAATACATATGAGGTTCTGTAGAGTCCCATTCGGTGTGATCAGCAGCCCGTTCTTACTGAACGCCACAATTAAATACCACTTATCTAAATCTAGCTTAGAGAGTATACAACGTGTTGCTCATGACATCTATGTGGATAATATGGTGACTGGAACAGATACTGTAGAAGAAGCTATAGATTTATATAGCGCCACAAAACAAGAGTTTCAACAAATGTCAATGAACTTGAGGGAGTGGAGCTCTAACTCATGTGACTTCATAGAACAGGTTCCGGACAGCTGTCAAGATAAAATAGTTAAGATACTCGGACTGGACTGGAACTTAGAATCAGATACACTTCACTTGCGACTGAAGGAACGTGAGTATCCTAGTACAAAGAGAGGAGTTCTACAATGCATCGCGTCAGTGTACGACCCTTGTGGGTATGCAGCACCCTCTACATTATCAGCGAAACTTCTTCTACAGGACTTGTGGAAACTTAAATTAAAATGGGATAACCCTTTAACTGGAGATGAAGCGAAGAGATGGATTGATGTACAGAAAGAACTTAAGAACTTAAAGGACACCTGTGTTCCCCGGTGCTGTGTAGAGAACCTTCGGCTGAAGAGCTATTCCATCCATTGCTTCACAGACGCTTCGACTAAAGCATATGCAGCGGTTGTCTACATAGTGCAGGGCAACCAGAGAAACTTCGTTATAGGAAAATCAAGACTGATACCAATTAAAGATCAGGATCATTTGAAGATCCCAAGATTAGAGCTTATTGCATCTCTTATAGGTCATCGTTTAATCCAGTACGTTAAGAAGTCACTACAAGGCGAAATAACTGAACAGATCCTCTGGACGGACAGTCAAATTGTAATCAGTTGGTACTACTCAGATAAACTTCTAACACCGTTCGTATCAAGAAGAATACAAGAAATGAAGAAAAACAAAGAACTGAAGGTACGATATGTTCCAACGGATTTAAACCCAGCGGACGTGGCTACCAGGCCCGCACAACCAAAGGAGGAACTGGAGAAATGGTTGGCAGGACCCGAGTTCTTATTGAAAGACTCAGTAGAATGGCCTGTCAGTCCGTCAAGTAACACTTCTCTTTTGGTTGGGGAGGGTCTGTCGAGCATTCCAATGGAAATAGAACTTGACGACAGAGAGATACAGGATGAAACTGGTAGTTTAAGTATTGGATCTGAAGAAACGACACATAAAGATGACAGCTTAAGAACTGGACCTAAAGAAGGGACGCACGAAGACATCGGCATCGTATATACTAAGGTTTCAGAGATCAAAGAAGTCCAAGCTAAGTACTTTCCCGAAGAACTAGCAGGAAAAGAGACTAGCCTAAAAAGAAATCTAGGTCTTTTTATAGATGAAGATGGAATACTAAGAAGCAAGGGGCGATTCCAATACGCTAATTGGACGTACGACAAACGATATCCAATCTTACTACCTCCTAAGAGTACATATACTGATAATATCATTATGAGAACTCATAATGATAATTATCATGTCGGAGCCGCCCACACTCTTAGTATAATTCGTCAGAACTTCTGGATACCACAAGGGAAGAAGCGAGTTCTTAACGTCATAAGTAAATGTAGTCAATGCATCAAACAACGGGGTGGACCGTTTAAACTACCACCTACACCGGCTTTACCTCCTGAAAGGGTCAACTACACGGAACCTTTTACTTTTACAGGGATAGATTATCTAGGCCCGATACTAGTTAAAACCCAATCAGGAACGGAGAAGAGGTGGATATGCCTATTTACCTGTCTTGCCGTACGCGCCATACATCTGGAAGTCGTGAGAGATTTGACAGCAGAGGAAGGACTTCTCGCCTTAAGAAGATTCATAGCTACTAGGAACGTACCCACGGTAATAACATCTGACAATGCCACTAATTTTAAATTAATATCCGAAGTTATGACACGACCTTATTGTATAAAAAAGAAGATTAAGTGGCGTTTCATCCCTCAATTAGCACCATGGTTCGGGGGCTTCTATGAGAGACTTGTGGGTATGGTCAAAGTCTGCATGAGAACAACTCTTCAGAAACATCTTCTTACGGACAATCAAATAAGTACCGTAGTCAAGGAAATTGAAGCTGTTGTCAACACTCGACCGCTAACATATGTCGACGAAGATGTAGAACATATACTTAGGCCGTCTGATTTCATCGCTATGGGAAGAACCATAATAACAGACACCGGGACTACCGGGAGTGATGGATCCTTACCTCTAGAAACACAGACGAAGAGTGATCTAGTACAAAGCTGGAAGAAAGGTATCAGCATATTGGAAGAGTTTAAGAGAATGTTCATAGATCGGTACCTTTTGAGCCTGAGAGAAAGGTATTCACACTCTCCTAAACAACCTAGGTGCACATCCAAGCTTGAACCATCAGAGGGCCAAGTAGTACAAATTAAGGCCGATAACAAAAATAGACAAGACTGGAAAGTAGGGAAAATTATATCTCTTGAAAAGGGGAGCGACAATATGTGTCGTGTCGCCCGCGTTAAGGTAGGGAATAAAGTATATACTCGTTCTTTAACACAATTGTATCCATTAGAAGTAGAAGATGTGACAAGCGAAGAAGCTGCTACATCAACGGTGAATAACGAAGACTCAAGAGTTCTTGAAGATTCACAAATTTTAGACATCGACCTCGAAGTCGATAATTTGGGCGACATGCCTTTTAATGATGAAGGGGATAAGGAAACTTTATATGATACAGCAGGTATAAGTGAAGAGTGTACTCTAGAGAGAGTCACTTCGCCTAATAATGTTGAGACAGACAATGGATCAAATGCTGATGATGACACTGGCGCATCTCCTCGAACACGGCAGCAAAGGGATGCCGCCGCCAAAGCCCGAGAGAAGATCCGGCTGTGGACGCAATCCCTGTCTTCACTTCTGCCGGTCTTCGGGAGTGTCGCGAGTGCCAGGCACTGCGATGACGTCTAACATCTATATTCACCGCTGGCAACCCTACCAGGAAGTAGTGTATCTATGGTGAGTATACCAGGTCTAGTCTATGGAACACTCTATGGTCATCACTGCTTCCGTACACGTAGCTAATGAACAGTCAGACTTTGCCGCCGTAACATGAGGAACAGTGAAGTGTGTTCGTGAGGTTATCAAGGTTCATCCTACGAAGCAGGAAACCACATGGGCTGGTTTCCCTAAAGCTGAGTATTCTCTCTCTCTCTCTCTAACATGTAACTTATAACTCATAACGTAGCTAATCTGTCTCACCACTTGTTTCATGACTCTTGATACTAAAGATCCTCCATGAGAATTACTTCTAGAAGGTTTACTCCCTTAACTTGATAGTTGATGTATCCACAACTTAGTTAGAGTCACCGAGGAGGAGGTGAATGCAGGTTATCTGATCGGCAACCCATGGGTGGGTGTTAAATGCCTCGACTGTGCCTGACGAGGCTTTCTGGAACGGCAGCCCAGTTCGGCGTGAAATGCCTTGAATGTGCCTGACGAGGCCTATGTCTATTTCGGCAACCCATGCGGTGTTGATGCCATGATGTCTAATCAATGTGTGTGATCTACGGGACATTACAGACTAACTGACTATGTAACCACGCAGAGTCTCCACGACATTACTGACCGACTGAAACTCTATTAGACGCATGTGCCTAACATATCTCTTATCATGCCAACTAGTATTAGTAGCTCTGTGAAACCCCAAAAGATATCCCGAGATGCTCAGTGATAACGGTGTTATCATAAATTACTTAAAACTTCAGGTTGTGTGCTGGAACCCCGCAGGCGTGGCCTGTTCGTGCGAGGAGGACGAGTTTATCAGGGCGATAGATGTTGGAACCCCAGGCATAGACCAGGAGATAAAGGTAAGATTCAAACATCTTTATCTCATTCCATCGCGACGCATGTCATGTCTAATTTACTCTACCGCTGTAGTTACATAACTTCCCATAAAGACATTGCGTCTCGCGACAATTGGGATCACGTAATCTTCTCTGTGTAGCCATGAGTATCATCGATGTGATCATTGGGATCACGTAATCTTCTCTGTGTGGCCATGAGAATCATCGATGGGATCATTGGGTTGGGATCACGTAATCTTCTCTGTCTGGCCATGAGAATCATCGATGGGATCATTGGGATCACGTAAATATTCAGAACTGTAAATATCATATTCATGCTGACGATCTGCAGGTGTATTTGCCTGTCAAGCCTATTGATACTCCTAGTGTAGTCGATAAAATCAATGACGATCTGGAACGGATAATTCAGTGGTCCAGCCGAAATAGTCTGGTTTTAAACCCTCTCAAGTCAAAATTCATAATATTAGGCTCTGATAAGCAAAGACGTGAGATTATCAATTGTAACCCTGTTATTAAAATCGGCACGGACAGTATTGATCAGGTCACAGAAGCTAAAAACCTAGGCATTCTTATGGACGGGAAACTAAATTTCCATAACCATGTGATAGATATTTCGAGAATCTGTTTTTATCGACTTAAAATACTATACCAAGTTCGTAAATATTAGTCAACTGATGTTAGAATTGCTCTTTGTGAATCTCTAGTCTTATCAAAACTGAATTATGCAGATACGGTTATAGGAAGATGCCTTCTATACAAAACAAAAAAGCTCATACAGCGAGTGCAGAACGCATGTGCTCGATTTTGTTTCGTTATACCGCCCAGAACTCACATAACACCTTACCTTAATAACAGCGGGCTGATGAACATGGAGTCACGTCGTTTTTTGCATTTCGCATGTATGCTATTTGGCATTATTAAGTCACTAGCTGTGCCCGCGGCTCCGCCCGCGTGGAATTCGGTCTGTGTCAGTAAGCGGCTAATTACTAATCCTAATTTCTCTTCCTCTCCCCTGGAGGCGGAACTTGAAGTAAAGTTGACAGATGGATATTCTAGAGGACTGTAATCCAGATAAAATATTTTACAATTAGGTAGTACCACTAAATAAAACTACACTCCAAAAACAATAGTTTTTTTCGCCCTTATTCAAATTTTACACGTGATTCAAACGACAGAGTAGTAGATGTATATCAGTATATCGGACGATACAGTAAGGTATACGCGCGCGAGCGAAAGCGAAGCGGCCTGCCTGGCTAGAGCGCCACTCACTGTGGTCTTCTTCAGACTCCTGAGGACCCCTTGTAACCTGTAGTCGCCATACCTTAGAAAGTTATTGAAAACGCGAGCGAAGCGAGCGCGAAATTTTTTCGATATAAAAACGCAATTTGATAGACAGTTGTACATTTCTACTTTTAGTATGGAAATCAGTCACATAATTTTATCACGAAAATTGACAGTGCTGCAGCAGTAACGTTGCAACAGAGTAATGCTGCTGCAGTCGCCATATCTTAGAAAGTTATTGAAATCGCGAGCGAAGCGAGCGCGAAAATTTTTCGATATAAAAACGCAATTTGATAGACATTACATTTTTACTTTTAGTATGGAAATCAGTCACATAATTTTATCACGAAAATTGACAGTGATGTAGCAGCAGTAACGTTGCAACAGAGTAATGCTGCTGCAGTCGCCATACCTTAGAAAGTTATTGAAAACGCGAGCGAAGCGAGTGCGAAAATTTTTTGATATAACAACGCAATTTGATAGACAGTTGTACATTTTTACTTTTAGTATGGAAATCAGTCACATCATTTTATCACGAAAATTGACAGTGCTACAGCAGTAACGTTGCAACAGAGTAATGCTGCTGCAGTCGCCATATCTTAGAAAGTAATTGAAAACGCGAGCGAAGCGAGCGCGAAAATTTTTCGATATAAAAACGCAATTTGATAGACAAGTTGTACATTTTTACTTTTGTGCTTATTTTGCCTAAAAGGGTTAATCCGGCAGTGCAAATGACAGAGGTCAATGTTTTTTTTTTTTCAAAGTACCCACCTTGTATGAATATGGATTTGATATGGGTGCGATATAATTACGATGATGGAGAAAATTAATAATTTTAAATAATTATGCAATTATACGCGTGTTGATAATTATGTGTGTTTATTTTACCACTACCTATGTAAACTCATTTTTAGTTTTCTTTATTAATTAATGTTAACTCAGTTCCCCAAAAGACTGTGCAATGAGGGGCAATTAATTTACTGTCGTTTAATTTTGTTGTATTATTAATTTATAATTATTCAATTATTTTTGTTGATATCCGTACCCGTACCGCCTGTTCTAAACTTAGAGTTAATTTGGCAAAATCTTTCCTCGGTGGCTTATTCATGTCACAACATATTAAATTCAGCGCCATCTGTTAGTTTACCAGGGTACTCAATAGTGGTAGCACATATTTGAAAAAAGTTTGCCCCTCCTTCCTAAGTAGCGCCATAAGATTCAGGGGCAAACTTAAGTCAATCGAGTGTTGTGGCTACCCCCCCTTTTAGGGGTTGAATTTTTATAGCCTATAACCTGGCCGGGGATTTTCTCGACAGATTAGTAAAGTTTTCATCAAAATCCGTTCAGCCGTTTTCACGTGATGCGCGTTCAAATAAACAGACAAACAGATAAACAGATAAACAGACAAACAGACAAAAATTCTAAAAACTTTTGGAACGTGTTCTGTTATCGATTCTAGGTATCCCCAGCCAACTTTTTTTCAAATATCTTCCATGTACAGACTTTCGACCGTCTTCAGCTTTATTATATGTATAGATTATATGTATAGATAGATAGATTGACACCCCAATATTTATCAAAAAAATTGCAATTTTCTCAGCGGCATGTTAGAGAAGCTACTCGTCATATCTGCCCACGGCACAATACAACTGCATTTCGTGGTAGTTTTAGATATTCTGCCACGAAATGCTGGAACAACATACCGCCGCCCATAAGAAACTCTCACTCTATTTTATCTTTCAAAGTAAAATACAAAAAATATATTTTGAATTTGCAGAAATCTGCTCAAAGTTAGATCATAAGTGCCAAGTTTATTATTTTCAGTGAATAGTTTAATGCAATACTAGATAAATTCTAAGTCTTACAAATATGTTATTAAATAAGCCGTACATCATATTATTATACTTAATAGGTCAAATTGAAGTAATATTTATTTGTGATTTTTGTTCTGATCTCAATTTAGTTTAACCAATATTAGTTAAGTTTACGTGCTGACGCGATCGCTTGGACAGGTCTCCACGGAAGACCAGCGTCAAGATACCTGAAAGGTAACTTGTCATCGAGCTGAGGGGAGACCTATTCAGTGACGTTTATGTTTTAACTTATAAAAGTGTTGTATTAATTTTAAGCAATACTGTAAGCGTCCTGAATAAATTTATTTTCTTTCTTCTTCTTATTTTCTAATCTTCTCTGTGTAGCCATGAGTATCACCGATGTGATCATTGGGATCATGTAATCTTCTCTGTGTGGCCATGAGCATCACCGGTCCGGTACAGAAGCTTGAGAAGCTCATTTTTCAGGGTATTGTTTCGTTGATTTTTTTGGGGGTAAGAGTCAAACATTGAAGGCGATTTTATAGAGGATACTTACTCTATAGCTTACTACAACTTGACTATTTCGATTTTTTAGATAGGTATAGTATTTACTCCGAGAGGTATAGGCTCCGAGAGGTATAGGTACTACCTGTACCTATCTTAGGAGGAGCTCTTAAAATTGACAGGTGACAATTTCATAAATTGTTTTGTATAGAATTTCATATAAACATGACAGTTATTTTGGTACAATTGTCCATCTTAAATTTAATGACAATTATTTTGTGAATCAAGCGTAATTTTTACTAGTCGATATATTGTCAATTCTTGACAAGAGATCGTTAATTGCTTTCAATGTGCCGTGTTGTCATCACTAACATGATATTGATTGAGATCCCAACCCCATCTAATGCAGCGTATACAACCTACATTATTTGTTGACAAGGCGTGAAAGCATTATTTTTTTTGTTACTTTTAAGTTATTTTTTCTGCAAATACAAAGTGCAGTGACGTCAAAGTAGAAATCTATTCGTACCTACTTTATATATTCCCTTGTATAAGAATATCACCTCTGTTGCTTTCGCGGAGATTCATTTTCTAACCAAAACCCTAACTTTATCGTTAGTGCCCAACTTTACCCAAGTAAATTATAAAAAAAAAACAATACCTACCTAAACATACCTAATTTCGCTACCGGTCCCCAACTTAATCAAAACTATTACTGAAACTTATTCCAAATCCAAATCCTAAATGTTGAAGTACTAAACGCCTTCGTAGGCAACAATTACTATTTATAGTGTTATTATGATTTCATGCTTGTTAAGAAGAATTTAAAAGCGATTTAAAGCGATTTTTATTTGTACCCTAAAGGCGAATTTAGGGTACAAAGTTTTGCCAACGTTTGCCAATAACGGGGTTTGCTAACAACGAAAACACTACAATTGTCACCTAAGCCTGACACAGCTCCGATTTCATGTCAAGAATTACCGACAAATTGACAAACATGTCGACTTATAAAAACTTCTCTTGTTTCACCAAATCATTGTCATTAAATGAAAGATTGACAATTGTAACTAAATGCCTGTCAAGTTTATAAGCACTTCTATACAAAAACAGTTTACGAAATTGTCACTTGTCACCTGTCACTTGACAATTGTCACTGACAAATGTCGGCTTGGTGAAATAGGGGCCAGGACAAATTCGTCCACAATCCTATTTCATCACCTTTTTAAATCGTCCACAGTGCCTTGTCAGCATTAAAGCGGTATCCAGACGGGACTAATCAAATCGGTCGATTTGGTCAGAAATGAAATTGGTTCAATCTCCAATTTTAGATTTATGGTGATATTAAAGCCCTCTAAATTGAAAAAATGCCCCAGAACGAAAATACTGGCGTCACAAATTGGTATTCTTGCGTCCGCGCCTCATTTTATCAGTAATATCGGTAATTATCGGCGGTTGAATTCAGCGAGCCAAATTTTGCGTCCGCACGTCCTGATTCGATCGGGCAATTTAATCAGATTGGCAAAAATTTACTAATCTGGATACGCCTTAAATCGTCATCTTCCTAACTCGTCCACATTGTTATAATTTATCGTCAATATTACCTCGTCCAGTCGCAATCAGATATATCGGAGCGGCCGTGGTGCTCAAAAATATCTGAACACGCACTCCAACGCGTTGACAATTAATTTATTTTATTTTTTATTTTATTTATTATATATCTGATGGCGACTGTCCATATTCCTGTGTGGTCCACACAGTGCTAACTCGTCAGGTAATAAAAGAACCGATAAAAAGAAAAACTCAATTCAAAAGGAAAATTAACCTTTGAAATTATTTAGTTTTCTTCTTCCTTCCTTAAATCGCTGGTCTTCGGAATAGTTAAAAAAACACGTTTCGTTTTGTTTCGAGTGAGCATTGATTTTCCAGCTCATTCCACAGGGCTTGGCTCCGTCACATCGGAGCGTAGTGAGTCGTCACCATTCGTATATCTTCTAGTGCTGGGGCTGTGGAGTGATAGGAATGGTGACAAGTTAACCGAGGAGAGGACGCTCTAGAAATGTTCATAAGGAGACCACATAGGAAGGTAACGAAATAAAACTGTGGACGAAATCGCTCCGAGCCGCTATCATAACAAACTATCCTCTGATAGATCAGTTAAAAAAATATCGAAATGCCGGGACGTGCCCTTAGCCACTCTAGAAAGCCATGTGTTCCAAGTTGGCCGTGGGCATACAGATCCACTGGTTGACTAACTCATGGCCTGGTCAGGCATAATTACCTCAATTAGAGACAGATGCAGATGGCTTCCTGACCAGCAACAATCCTATTCAATGTTTTTAAACTGAAACACAGAATAAATATCAGGACAGATATGGCCGCTAGGTGGCGCCAGCGCCACGCGCGGCTTTTGGCTAGCCACCAAAATTGGTGTGGAATGGATGTACTTGTAGCAAAGCGACGAAATCGCGGAGTGCGCCACGCCTGAGTGAAAGTGAATGCTTTTCGAAAAGGTATAGGTAGGTTATATGGGATGAGTGGGATGACTGATTAAAATAAAACAAGTAAATGCTTACATTTTAAAAGTAACAATATTTATATTACTTAAAAATACATTTATATAAAATATACATTTAATAAAATTGTGTAAACAGAGGTAAAATATCAAGTGAATGATCGTTGCAATTCTCCATACCTACACCGACTCAGTACCACGTTTAGTTACATCCTCATCTATATTATATAGTTCATAACATTATATATTATATTCATCATTCGCACGCAATGTACGTTTTTACATTTGTAAACATTTATTTTATTGACTGTTTTTATGAATTTATGCTCATCCGGTTGTGTCTGTGTTTTGTGACTCTGTATTTTATTAACAATAGTCTTAAGTTTTGCTTTGTACAGATACTAACATTTTTATGGGCTTTGCCTGAAATAAATGATTTTATTATTATTATTTATGTCTTTCCCATCACGGAACAATGGTGTTTATTATTATTATTATAAATTTATTGTTTTTTTAAGTGTTTTTGTATTTTACTTTTATATTCATGTTACTTATAAACAACTTAACTTAAGAAGAAAAATAAATAAACAAAATAAGTATAACAAAATCAGGCCTTATGATAGTTCCTTGTTTAGCCAGGTGACCAAAGAGACCTATTCAGACATTAACGCGGAAGGGAGCAAAGCATATAGCGTGGAAGAAAGGAATTCCGGATCCTTACAAGACAGTAGCAATCCTCTTAGACATCTTATAACGCAAACTATTCATTCATTTACATAAAGTAGGCATACAAAACGCCTCCCTACGAAATTTCTGATGGCAGGAATAGTGAGAGGACCGGATATTGGAACACATCATCCAGCGCTGCCCCCTGTATTCATACTAGGGAATGCTCCCGGTACTGAGTTTGTATGGCGAGAACCGGGAAATCCCGGTTCCCGTATTGTATTTGTATAGAAAGCCAGGACCGGGAGCACTCCCTAATTCATACCAAGGGCCAACAGAAGATCTGCTGCAACACACACGACGCAGCTGCTTGGATCGGCACCCTGAATGTTGACGTTTAGAATACTAACGAATAATGTTAACTAACATAATAAATTAATTGCCTATTTTTGTATTTATGCCATACGATTAAATAAATGTGACATAACAGTTATAACTGAAGTAAAAGTAGATAATGATAAAATTAATAAATCAGGTCTAAAATTAACTCGTTGCGGAGTTCCTGGAGCTAAAGCCCGCTCGTACTGTTACTATCATTATTGAGCAAAACATAATCAAGCCCAATGATAGGTCCTTGCGGGACGCCAGGTTACAGAAGTGGCCACTGCAGACGCAAACATGGAAGCGGGCGTAGAGCGAGACAGCACGAGAGAAAGGGACGAGCGTAGCTACGGGACTCACCACGCAGCCGTCTCTGACATCCTGAAAAGACACACATTTAAAGTGTCATTCAATGGAACTTGCTAACTATGTAAACAAACCGCCATATTGATTTGAAATTGTCTCTGAATGATGAATTTACTAGTGACTTTTGTTTACATAGGTATAGATTAATAATTCAGCCTATATACGTCCCACTGCTGGGCACAGGCCTCCTCTCATGCGCGAGAGGACATATAGATTGGTCAAGCAAATCTTGTCAGTAGAAAAAGGCGCGAAATTCAAATTTCTATGAGACGATATCCCTTCGCGCCTACATTTTTCAAATTTGCCGGATTTTTCTAATGACAAGATCTGCTTGACCATCTATAGTTAGCAAGTTCCATAGAATGACACTTTATATATAAAAATGCGTGAGTGTCGTGAAACACTCGGTTGGGACGAAGTTGTTTTTCACATCACAGGTGTTTTTTTTTAAGTCCGTTAATTTCAGGGGTGCGTTCCTAAACCGGAACGAAATCGGTATTTAAATTAACTGAATTTTGGAGATAATTCATGATTTATTTATATCTAATAAGGCCACTACGAGCGTGTACACTTGCATTTATACAACGGCAGTTAAGCTTTAGGGGGCTTTGTTCGCTTTCATAATTTTTTGAATGTTATACCTACATTTGTGTTAAAAAATTAAAAAAAAGACCCCTACGCTATATGCCAAAAACAACCCGTTTTATGCCAAAAATGCGTCACACCATTTTGGAAAATAGCTGGTAACCTTCAAAATGCTGGATACCTGATAACTGACGATTTTACAGTCACCAGCAGAAGTTGCTAAGCGGGCGAGTTGTTCAAAATTACTTTGACACGCTCTTATTCTCTTAACAACAAAGTCGCGTCAAGATCATTTTGAGCACCTGGCCCGCTTAGCAACTTCTGTTGCTGACTGCGTAAAAAACCTCGTCGAAATCGGTCCATCCGTTAGAGAGCTGCGATGCCACAGACAGACAGATATTGGCGTCAAACATATAACACCCCCTTTTTGCGTCTGGGGTTAAAAAGCCGGCCAAGTGCAAGTCGGACTCGCACACGAAGGGTTCCGTTCCATTATCTATAAAAACGGTCACCCATCCAAGTACTGACCCCGCCCGACGTTGCTTAACTTCGGTCAAAAATCACGTTTGTTGTATGGGAGCCCCACTTAAATCTTTATTTTATACTGTTTTTAGTATTTGTTGTTATAGCGGCAACAGAAATACATCATCTGTGAAAATTTCAACTGTCTAGCTATCACGGTTCGTGAGATAAAGCCTGGTGACAGACGGACGGACGGACGGACGAACGGACAGCGGAGTCTTAGTAATAGGGTCCCGTTTTACCCTTTGGGTACGGAACCCTAAAAAGAACCAGAGCAGAGAACAAAAGTAGTGAGGGATAGCTAAATATGAGAGGAGAAAGAGACATTATATTGAAAAAAATACTTCTAAAAGTACCGGACTAATCCCAATAAGGCCTAGTGTCCCCTCTGGGTTGGAAGGTGAGATGGCAGTCGCTTTCGTAAAAAGTGTAAAAACTAGTGCCTACGTCAATTCTTGGGATTAGTTGTCAAGCGGTTCAATAAGTTCCACGTCACGTTACGAGCAAGTGTGTTGAAAAGAGTATTGTATTGTAGGTAAGGTCAGCCAAGAAAGTGGTTTTTCTTTTCTTTTCGACTCTATCATCTGATTGATAGAGTCAAAAAGTGGTAAACCACTTTCTTGGCTGACTGTACAATACAATACTAAGTAGTAATACGTATGGTACCCTACCCTTAGGGCCAGTTCCAGCGTGGCCATCCTCTTGCTGAGGAAGTGGTGTCCGGTGGCGGGGGTGGTCACGCTGCGACACGTGCGCTGGGTGTACATCCCGGATATGTCCAGCCAGCGCTTGGAGCACCCGCCCGTCCACACACCGTACAGGGACAGCGGGTCCGACCGGTTATACCACAGCGGAACACTGGAACGGACATTGTTAAAAGGTACCTAATCATAATGATCGGACACCGGTAGCATTTTATGTCATTTTGAGGTCCAACGTAATGACTATATGGATAAAGCCCCCCATCACACTCCTACCTTGTAGTCCGCCTCGTAGTCCGCCTCGTTGGGTAGGATTGTGTATGGGGGTCGCGGACTACGAGCCGTCCTACAAACCCAAGTAGGATGCCTCTTGGGTCCTACAAATCCTACAAGCCCCGCCCACCGCTGTAGTCCCCGCGTAGGATTGTGTGTGGGTTGTCGTCCTACGTTGCGGACGTATGACACGTATGACGTTGCGGGTGTTTGACGTATGACAACAGTGCGCGCCATTTTTTTGAAATTTATAAAGAAAATCGCTGTTTTTGGGACCAGAAATCACCCAATCACTCCAACAAACAATGGAGGAATAGGCATTGCAACAATTATTACCAATACTTAAGAAATATGACGCTCTCTGGCGAATTTTTAGCAGTTTCTTTTCCCACACTCTTTTTTATTTTTATCCAATAACAAGAAAATACATGGCAGAATAGCTATTTCCTTTTTTTTTTAATTGCACGTTACATTTTCAAGAGTAAGTAGACCGACACTTGTGAGAAACGAAGCAGTACTGGTGATGGACGGCAAAACAGTACCGTGTGTGAGCTATTTCTTGCTCCGTAGTCCTGCGAGGCGGACTACAAGGTAGGAGTGTGAATGGGGGGCTTAAGACTGTGTTGTTCAAAATAAAACCACATGTTGTTATGGATAAACAATTCAGTTATTCCGTTGTACGTGTTCAATTGATGGATAAGATAATGATGGGAACGTGAATGAGACAAGTGCAATAGACTAGACATAAAAATTCAAAATCGCTCTCCTTCTTGATTCGACTGGCAAATTATATTACTTTTTGGCAACCGAGTTTTTTAACCTAATTAGACCCCGCTGAATCCGAATTTGCCGGTTGCTTGATCGAATTCTTGACCGGAAGTGAGATATTTGATATTAAAGGTCCCTTTCTTTAGTTTTTCGTAAATAACTCGTAATCGGTGACGCATAGCAAAAAATGTTCTAACACATAAGTAATCCGCATAAAATTGTCTACAAGAAAGATTCCGTGCAATTTTTCGCTAGGATCAATATTCAAAGAGATATTAACGCGGGAAATTTAATTATAACCACTTCTAAGGCCCCTTTTTTTAGTTTTACGTAAATAACTCGTAAACGGTGGTTAATATCAAAAAATCTTGTTAAACATTAATAATCTACACAAAATTTTGTACCAAAAAGATTCAGTACACCTTTCGGAGGGATCAATATTAAAAAGATAATAAAGAGGGAAAGTTAATTATAATAAATTCTAAGATTCCTTGTTTATACTTTTTCGTTATAATTTGAAAAGTATGACTCAAAATAAAAATAAATCTTGCACATAAATAATAAACAAAAAATTTCCTAAAAGAAACATGTAGAACACTTTTCGCTAGGATCAATATTTAAAAAGACAAAGCAGCGGGAAAATGAATTATAATCAATTTTAAAGTCCCTTTTTAGTTTTTTGTAAATAACTCGTAAACGGTGTCCCACATAGTAAAATAGGTCTTAAAGAATAAATTAAATAATAATTTCCTCCAAAAAACATCCGGAACACTTTTCACTAGGATCAATATTTAAAACGATATTAAAGGAAGAAAGTTAATTACAATCAGTTCACAGGTTACTTTTTTTTAGTTTTAGGTAAATAACTCGTAAACGGTGGTCCGTTGCAAAACAATATTATGCATAAATATTAAATATACAATTTTCCACAAAAAAGGTTCTGTACACTTTTTCGCTACGATCAATATTTAATGAGCTATTAAAGGGGGTAAGTTAATAATAATCAATTTCCAGGTCCCTATTTTTAGTTTTTCGTAAATGACTCGTAAACGGTGGCCTATAGTAAAATAGGTTCTTAATGTTCTTGTAAATAAATAATCGACATAAAAAAAGCTATTAAAGCGGGAAAGTTAAATAATGTGTATAATTGGTTATAATTAAGTTTCCCCCTTTAATACCTCATTAAATATTGATCGTAGCGAAAAAGTGTACAGAACCTTTTTTGTGGATAATTTTATGTTCAATATTTATGTATAATATTGTTTTGCAACGGGCCACCGTTTACGTTTTTTTTTACGAAAAACTAAAAACAAGTGACCTGTGAACTGATTGTAATTAACTTTCTTCCTTTAATATCGTTTTAAATATTGATCCTAGAGAAAAGTGTTCCAGTTGTTTTTTGGAGGAAATTTTATGTAGATAATTTATTCTTTAAAACCTATTTTGCTATGGGACACCGTTTAATTACGAGTTATTTACAAAAAAATAAAAAGGGACTTTAAAATTGATTATAATTCATTTTCCCGCTGCTTTGTCTTTTTAAATATTGATCCTAGCGAAGAGTGTTCTGCATATTTCTTGTAGGAAATTTTATGTTTATTATTTAAGTACAAGATTTTTTTTGCTATGTGTCACACTTTACAAATTATTAAAGAAAAAATAAAAACAAGGAACCTTAGAATTTATTATAATTAACTTTCCCTCTTTATTATCTTTTTAAACATTGGTCCCTGCGAAAAAGTGTATTGAATCTTTTTTGTACAAAATTGTGTAGATTATTAACTTTCCAGAACATTTTTTGATATTGGCCACCGTTTACGAGTTATTTACGAAAAACTAAAAAAAGGGACCATAGAAGTGATTATAATTAACATTCCCGCGTTAATATCTCTTTAAATATTGTTCCTAGCGAAAAATTGTACGGAATCTTTCTTGTAGGCAATTTTATGCAGATTACTTATCTAGTAGAATATTTTTGGCTATGAGCCACCGTTTAAGAGTTATTTACGAAAAACTAAAAAAAGGGACCTTTAGTGTCAAATATCTCACTTCTGGTCAAGAACTCGACCAAGCAACCGGCAAAATCGGATTCAGTGGGCTCTAATTAGGTTAAAAACCTGGTTGCCAAAAAGTAATACGATTTGCCAGTCGAAATCGAATTTTACAAAAATAAGACCAGTCTACAAGACAAGAGTTGACGTTGACACATTCGTTCGATAGATAATTTATAAGTGGCCTTCATAATCATAATAGAAATGTTAAAACCTCGATAATAAAACTCGATATAAAAATTAATAGGTATATACATTCTGTACAAAATTTAATAAAATCTTATCCATGTAATACTTTCGTCGGAAAAATGCCACCGGTGTCCGATTATTACTAATCAATCTCATCAACGGGTCTAACGCGATTAAATTTCATTATTTGTGACGTTATCTATGAAAAGGGACCTTATTAGACCTTGTTAGTAAATTTATAATTGTATTTAGTACCTTAAGAGTAGTTAAGTGTAGTATGTATATTTCTGTTATACATGTTTTAGTGAGAGCTGTTAAGGAAATAAGTGAATGTCCTTAGTGTGTCTCTGTAAACTTATCTCCTGCTCACTTATTTCTGTTTGCTTTCCAAATAAATAAAATAAAATAAAAATAAAATATTGTCGATGGCGCTACGCCATTATTAACGATGCTCCGATATAAATACAATGCCGCGCGACGCTGTGCGGCGTAAGCGCCATCGACAATAAGGTCCCTTTTCATAGATAATGCCCCATTTTACCTTTTATCCGACGTTTCAAACATCAACATTTATTCAGCAAATAGGCCATAAGGGCACTTTTACACGTCAACATGGAATTTACATACAAGCAACTAAACACATCAAAAATTATAAAATAGATAGGTATACATCTAACCGCAAATATTAATTTAAACTAAACATTACAATTAATTAGACATTTTTTTTAAAAGCAAAACAGTATTAACAAAATAAATAAACTAAACATTAAAATTAAAACTTAAAGATGTAGCTGTACAAAGTCTCTAAATGTCGAATTATAATAAAACCTATAGTAATAATATTGGGGTGGAGTGGTGTGATGACCTCCCCGAGCGGGAGACAGGGGGAAGTTTGGGTGGGCTTCGGCCCGCCCAAAGGTCCGTCTGTCACCCCCGGTCCACCCTGGGCAACGTCATTAGCGACTGGCATTCGTGCCTCTTTCTAGTGGCGGCTAACATCCACACTGGTGTTGTCAGTAGGTGTAGGTTACTACTGACGACCTATACACAACCTGCCTGTGCTAGGACCTGCACAGTTGAGCGCCGTAAGCAAGGATGACGGGATCCTGGGGATTGAGCCATTGGCAACACGTCTGCTTCGGCCCTAATTTCGGGCAAAACGGTAGCCCGGGCTACTAGCCACAGTCCGGGAAATGGTCTAGTGAGGAACCATAGGTGGGCTCACGGCGAGAAGTGAGAGGGCCGCAGAGGCAGCTTCGGCTGCTGACGCGGTGGTGAAAGGTCATGCTGAATCAGAATCAGAATCAGAATCAGAAATTTATTGGTAAAAGTCACAGAATTTTACATGTCAGGCATAAAAATATATTATAACTAATATGTCACATTTTTAAATCATATATCTTTTTTTTTTATCACACAGTTAGTTATTAGTTTAAGTTTAATTGTAAGATATTTACACAGCCATTGCCAGTTTAATATTGACTAAGTATTACAATATTTATGAGTGGGCCAATGATATCATTTCAAAGTATTCGTCAATTGTGTAACAAGCTAAAACTAGTAACCGATTCTTAACCTTGTTTTTAAAAACTGCATCGCTGGGCGCGTTTAGTATGTCAGCTGGAAGACAGTTATAAATTTTAGGCCCCAGTACACCGAGTGTTCCTCGAACCTTAGCTAGCCTCCGCGACGGCACGACTAGAAGGTGCTGGCCGCGCGTGCTCCTGCCGGGGGCATGGTGCTGGGCGCGAGTTGGATACGACCCGAGGTTGTACCGGACGTGTAGGCAGGCTTCAAGAATGAATACGCTAGGTAGGGTAAGTATTTTCAGCTCTTTGAATAGGCTCCGAGCGGGATGATCGTGCGGTTTGTTAGCAATTATTCGAACGGCGCGCTTTTGGATTTTAAACACCTTTTCACGATCAGCCGCTGTTGCCCACAGGTCGATGCCATATATCAGGATGGAGTGGAAGTAGCCGTAGTAAGCCTTTTTTATGTTATCAGCGGATAAGGTAGGCGCTAGCCTCGATAGCGCATAAGAAGCTGAGCTTAGCTTGCCGCAGATGGCATCTATATGGGGCGACCACGTGAGACCTGTGTCAATACAAAATCCAAGGTATTTTACCTGTTCGACTTGGGGTATGGGTAGGTTGTTTGAGAATATATTGAGTTTCTCATTTTTAGTGTTCCTCAGCTGAAAATGCATTATATGAGTTTTTTCGACGTTAAGGAGCATCCCGTTGGCCTTAAACCATGACGTAATGTTATCGACTGCCTCTTTTAATTTGTGTTTTAAGTTAGATACAGTATCGGCGTTTACTATTATGCATGTATCATCGGCGAACATTACATATTCTGGGTCAGTACTAGCCGCCGTGATGTCATTTACCAGTAATAGAAATAAGTAATTTCCCATTGTCGATCCTTGGGGAACGGCACAACCTGGCAATGATTCAAAGCCAGATCTGGAGTTGAGCACATAAGTACATTGCGTTCGGTTACGTAGAAATGATGCTATTGTTTGGAGAAGACTGCCTTCAACACCGTAGCGCACCAATTTTTTTACGAGCAGTGAGTGGTCGACCATTTCGAATGCACGCGACAAGTCGCAGAATATAGCTGCAACTTGTCGCCTGCACTCGAGGTGCGTCAGCACTCGCGTGATCACATCGCGCGCCGCATGCACCGTGGAGCGCCCCGGTTGATACGCATATTGTCGTTCATTTAATACATTATTAACAGTGAGGTGGTGCATTATTCTCTTACTCAATAAACGCTCAAACACTTTTGAGACGATCGGTATTAATGATATAGGCCTGTAAAATGTTGGTAGATACATCTCGCCTTTACCCTTATAAACAGGTTGCACCCTAATAGTTTTTAAAGCGTCTGGATAGGCTCCTATTTCGACACAACTGTTAAATAACTTTAGTAACAGAGAAATCAGAACCGGTGGTAGATAGGTGAGAATGTGAGTGGACATGTCGTTTACATCCCTTGACTCTTTCACTTTTATGGACTGTATGGTTTTCACAATTTCATCGAGAGTAAAGTATTCAAACTGAAATGTAAGCAACTTATCCGACAGATATTTTTTTAAGTAAGCGAGCGCAACATCAACATCTGGCCCGGCGCTGTTATCAGTAGCCGTTACGTAATGTCGGTTCAGCTGATCGGCGGCGCGGCGGAGGCGGCGCGCGCGGCGGGGGAGTCTCCAGGTGCCCGGCTCACGAGTACGTCCAGCGCGGTGTTCCCTGCATTTTTGTTGCGACAGGTCTCCGAGGCAACAACACGCCACACGCCACGACGCATGTCATTTGTATTTGCGATTACGTTGTTTATGTACTGAGTTCTCGTATGTTTTAATGCGCACGCATAACGCGTCTCAAGATGTAGTAAGTTTGAGAACGACTCAGGGTCTGCATGGCCTCTAGACAACTTAACTTTAGATGAACGTATTTGATGGCGCAATTGGCGAACGTTATCGTTGACCCACACATTTACAGGATTTCTAACAGGGCATTTTTTAAGTGGAAAGTATACGTTAAAGAAATGTTTAATAACATTTAAAACCGACTCGATTTGTTGACAAGGCAAATGCCATTTAGTTAATAGTTTATCCCAATCATAGTTATTAAGAGTAAGCGTGAAGTTACTTACATTTGTTTTCGAAAACATTCGCTTGGTGATGCAAGTATTTTTGGCATTAATTTTGTTAATTTTACAGACTAAGGTTACGCTTAAATGATCAGATACATTCAAGTCATTGCACAGTACATTTTTTATTTCTAATTTGGACAGGTTAGTATATATATGATCAATACATGATTCAGTTAGATGAGTAATCCTGGTTGGCGTATTAATTAATTGTTTCAAACCAAACTGTTTCAAAATGTTAATTAGCGTTTTAGTATTATTCTCTTTCAAAAGATAATCAATGTTTATATCGCCAACGATTATAACTTTATAACTCTTTAAGGAATGCAAATTACATAGTGTATTCAATTTAGAGAAAAATAAAGATACGTCACCGCACGGAGGTCTGTAGATGCATACCACAATTAGGTCCAAACCAACACATTCAATTCCACATACTTCGAAATGGGATTCCACAGCCAGGTCCGTAATTTCCCGTCGCTCGATGGTTAGGACGTCTTGTTTCACATAGATGCAGGCACCTCCGCCCTGGCGCGAGGATCTCGAATACTGTGCCCGCAGGTTGTAGTTCAAGATGTTGACAGCAGTAATCTGTGTAGAACGGAGCCAATGCTCAGTGAGGCATAGTACGTCTACAGGGTATCGCATTTGTAGTTCACACTCGAGTTTGTATGTTTTGTTTTGTAGCCTGTTTATATTTTGATGCAGGACAGTTATTTGGGTATGTGCTATCATGGGTTCAGATGCGGTCGTGGCCGGGAGACCTGGTCTCCCTGGGTCGGAGAAACGGCTGCCATTGCGATACGCTGACATTTAGTGGCCAGACAGATGTTGAAAGAAAGTCTTCATATATAGAGCTTGGAATTCCAATTTTAAATGACGTATATGTTTCACGCTTCGAGGGAATCTTCTCTATTGTGTAGTTGTATCCACCCTTTATGCTCGTTAAGTGACTAATTAAGCTTTCAGGTGTCGTTTCCTTTTTAAAGTAGCATCCGTGAAGGTACCTTAGGATCTCCACTCCACCAATTGTTGTGTTGGTTGCGGTCCCTTTTATTGATGTATGTTTATCGCTACGCCGGCGGCGGCTATGTCTTTTTTTCGGAAATTGCCAACCGTCGTCGTCAGGTGAGTTATCTTGCTGTGACAGGTTAGCCGTTAAGTTAGTGCTTATTTCACATTCGTGGGACTTTTGTATGTCGCAATCATTTATTTTCTGGGCATGGCTGGAGCTCATTATCGAGTCATTTGTTTTTAAGTCATTCGTGGGGGTTGATTTTAGCAACGGGTCTTGTTTCACCAGTTGTTTTGTCGGCTCGGGTCGTCGGGCTTGTTTTGTGGCGGCCGCCAATCTCTCTTTCGCACGTGTGGCGGTGGCTCGCTGCGCGCGGGGAGGTTCATAAGTGGGAGCGGGACGGCTGGTCGGTGTTGACGTACTGGGCGCTTGATTATTAGTTGAAGCAACTACTGCGCTTGCTGAATTATTGGTTGGGATGCCAACCTTAGTTGATCCCTCACATTTTGTCACGGTCACAACGGCTTTTATTTCGCGTAAATCACTATTTAATTCGTCAATTTTTTTGAATATTTCACTAATTTTGTGTTCGATTGGTTGCAATAAACTACTGAGGAGGGTTTTAAGTTGTTTACTGTCACTAGGCGACATTATGCCAATTAAATTTTAGCAGCTACCGTAGTTAGAGCTCGGCCGACCGCGCACGACTGAGGAGGTGCGTTTAGGTGAATCGGGCGGAGGGCGTCTGACCTGGGCGACCCTACGTCCCACCTTCACAAACTTCCGATGTCGCGCAACTAGCCAACTTCTCACTTCTATACCCGAGTCGGTGTCCTAACGACTGAAAGCACCTTTTATATGTGCGAGTAAGCGTTCCCAGAGGTGTGGGCCCTTGTAGGGTGGGAGCCGATGAGGATGAAGGAAAACGTTACGAACCATGGATAACAGGTCTAACGAAAAACCCCAAGCTGATCCAGCAGCGTCCATCGCTAATGGTGAAGCCACACAGGCGAGACAAGCTGTTCCAGCGACAGTGCGTCAAACCGAAACCCCAGCCCGTCTGCAACCCAGTTCATCTGGGGAGCAGACCGGCCCAAACTCCTTCCAGGACTGGCAGGTAGTGGACCGAAGGTCCAAGAAGCGACCCCCTGTTGGGAAGCCTCACCCCGCCAGACCTGCGAATTCTTCTTCCTCCAACCCCCCCCCATGTTAAATGTCAAAGTGGGGTGGCTAAGAAGAAGAAGCAAAACAAGAACCAGAGGCGTGCAGCTCGTCTAGCACGAGAGCAGCAGCTGGAAAATACACAAACACCAACACACCCTGCAACCGGAGTGGGTGCACAGGCTTCCCAGAAGCCGGCACCCAAACCGACGCCGAACAAGCTGGCAGGCCTCCGCCAAAGGGGAAAGGTTCCACCCTACCCCCTAAGGCTGGAACGTCGGCCAGTAGCCCTACGAGTTCGGCCGCAGCTCCACCCAAACGACGGCCCGGCAAGCTCGCACGAGCCATTGCTAAAAGGACGCGAGATGAGTCCTTCTCCCCGCAAGGAGCAGCGCTGCTAACAAAAAGCAGCGACTAGTGAGCCCAAGCCAACCATTGTCGTACGCACAAGCAGCGGCATCTGACCTGACGATCGTCATTACTGACGCGAAGTCGGGGAAGATCACCGCTGAACACTCCAACGCCATCCTCCGCGGGTTGCACCAAGCAATCGTGGCGGAGGCGAGGAATAACCTAATAGGAGTCAGGCCACCTAAATTCAAAGGCAAGCCTGTCTTCGCTGAGGGGCAGCTGAGGGTCTTCGCAGAAGACGAATACACGGCCGCCTGGTCTCAGCGATGCGTCCAGGCCCTAACCTTGCCAGACATCTCCCTTAAGGCGGTTCGCCAGTCGGAGATGGCAAGGAGAGTTAAGTGCGGGCTCCTAATACCCAATATAAACAACTCGTCCTGGGAAGACGTCCGTCAGGCAGCTGATGGACTAAGGTACCAGAACGAATGGGCCATGGTCGGGTCTTGGTCCATTATCCAAATACTGCGGCAAGACCAGGGGTGGTTTGTCGAATTCACAATCCCCGAAGACCTCGTCCCCGCCTTCATGGAGAGGGGGAGATCCCTGAACTGTGGGGTGGGCAATGTCTACCTCAGGTTCAGGGGTCCCGCAGGCAAATACCTGGACCAGCCTCCCACCCTACAGGACCCAACGAACAGGCCGCGGGCACCTCCGAGCTGAGTAAGTCTGTCTACGGGGAGAAATATGCCCCCCCCAGCTCTACCCAAGCCGGCGATACCCGAACTCTCGGAGGATTAACTCCTTGGCACTGGTGAGGAACCAGCCGGAACATCATCCGAGGGTGAGGACTTGTCGGCTTGGATAGAGTCGGGGCTGGTCGACATGTTGAAGGAGGTAGGGAAGATGCAAGATGCCGCCCCCACCACCGACAACATGGACACCGACTAGTGTCCTCCAAGCAAACCTCCAGCACAGCGTACGGCCCAACTGAGACGCTGTCTGGCAGGTTTGCCAACAGCCGTTGCCCTCCTACAAGAACCATGGACGGGCAACGGACACATACGCGGGCTCTCCGACACGAAAGGTAAGCTCTATCACTCCACGGAACATGCCGTCCCTAGGGCATGTATCCTAACCACTAACAATATTATTGCACAACCGCTCACTGAGTTCTGTTCCAGAGACCTGTGTGCGATTAAACTACAAGTTCCACTGCCAACAGGCTGTCGCGACCTAGTCCTCGCCTCGGCGTACATGCCCGGAGAGGACGAGCCACCGCCTGCTGAACTACAACGGCTGGTCAACCACTGCGAGAGATCAGGCCTCGCAATAATCATCGGGGCCGACTCCAACGCACACCACCCGCTGTGGGGAATGGAGACCAGCAACAACAGAGGTAAGACACTTGTTGAATATCTTGTGACTACTAATCTAAACATTCTCAATGTAGGCGCTGAACCAACATTTGTAAACAAAAGATGCAGTACAATTATCGACCTAACTCTGGCTTCGGAGGAGGTCAGTGAACTAGTTATGGGATGGCACGTCTCCCAGGAGGCCTCCTGTTCAGACCATAGATGGATTCGCTTCAATCTACTAGCATCTAGCGACACACCAACCACCCGGAGGAATCCCAGGAAAACGGACCGAGCCACTTATAGGAAGGTCCTAGGTGAAAGCCTTGACCTGCTTCCACCGAGGGATGACCTTCGGGAACCGGCTCAGATAGAACAGCAGGTAAATATCTTAACTGATAGCCGCATAGACAGTTATCACAAGGCGTGCCCCCTAAAACCGCAAGGACTGCCATAGCGAGCCACCAGTGGTGGGGCCCTGAACTGGAGAGACTCCCGGGCGAGACCTCCAGGCGAAAAACCAGGAAACTCTTCAACAGGGCCATGAACACAACGGCCGAGGTGGACTGGGACAACTACTACGAAGCCAAGGCCAAGTACAAGAAGAGATTGCGGTACTGGAGGTCCTTGTCATGGAGGAACTTCTGCAGCAGCATCGAAACACTAGACCACGCCAACCGGGTAAGGAAAACCTTAGCGCACAAGCCCACATCACAACTGGGCTCACTGCGAAAATCCGATGGCACATACACATCTTCCCCTGCAGAGACCCAACGCCTTCTCCTGGTAACTCACTTTCCAGGATGCGTAAGTCTCGCCGATGCAGATCAGCCGGAAGAAGAATACAGCACAATGGACAACAACTGGCAAATGGCGCACAGAGTCGTCACCGCTGAGAAACTCAGGTGGGCCATAGACAGCTTCCATCCCTTCAAGGCGGCTGGTCCGGATGGGATCTTCCCCGCTCTCCTACAGTGGGGCCTAGGACTCATCCAGGAAACCCTGACCAACATCATGGCAGCCTGCCTAGCCTGGGGGTACGTGCCCAGAAGATGGAGAGATGTATTTACATCATTTGTGAATTCGACAAACCACCCCTGGTCTTGCCGCAGTATTTGGATAATGGACCAAGACCCGACCATGGCCCATTCGTTCTGGTACCTTAGTCCATCAGCTGCCTGACGGACGTCTTCCCAGGACGAGTTGTTTATATTGGGTATTAGGAGCCCGCACTTAACTCTCCTTGCCATCTCCGACTGGCGAACCGCCTTAAGGGAGATGTCTGGCAAGGTTAGGGCCTGGACGCATCGCTGAGACCAGGCGGCCGAGTATTCGTCTTCTGCGAAGACCCTCAGCTGCCCCTCAGCGAAGACAGGCTTGCCTTTGAATTTAGGTGGCCTGACTCCTATTAGGTTATTCCTCGCCTCCGCCACGATTGCTTGGTGCAACCCGCGGAGGATGGCGTTGGAGTGTTCAGCGGTGATCTTCCCCGACTTCGCGTCAGTAATGACGATCGTCAGGTCAGATGCCGCTGCTTGTGCGTACGACAACGGTTGGCTTGGGCTCACTAGTCGCTGCTTTTTGTTAGCAGCGCTGCTCCTTGCGGGGAGAAGGACTCATCTCGCGTCCTTTTAGCAATGGCTCGTGCGAGCTTGCCGGGCCGTCGTTTGGGTGGAGCTGCGGCCGAACTCGTAGGGCTACTGGCCGACGTTCCAGCCTTAGGGGGTAGGGTGGAACCTTTCCCCTTTGGCGGAGGCCTGCCAGCTTGTTCGGCGTCGGTTTGGGTGCCGGCTTCTGGGAAGCCTGTGCACCCACTCCGGTTGCAGGGTGTGTTGGTGTTTGTGTATTTTCCAGCTGCTGCTCTCGTGCTAGACGAGCTGCACGCCTCTGGTTCTTGTTTTGCTTCTTCTTCTTAGCCACCCCACTTTGACATTTAACATGGGGGGGGGGTTGGAGGAAGAAGAATTCGCAGGTCTGGCGGGGTGAGGCTTCCCAACAGGGGGTCGCTTCTTGGACCTTCGGTCCACTACCTGCCAGTCCTGGAAGGAGTTTGGGCCGGTCTGCTCCCCAGATGAACTGGGTTGCAGACGGGCTGGGGTTTCGGTTTGACGCACTGTCGCTGGAACAGCTTGTCTCGCCTGTGTGGCTTCACCATTAGCGATGGACGCTGCTGGATCAGCTTGGGGTTTTTCGTTAGACCTGTTATCCATGGTTCGTAACGTTTTCCTTCATCCTCATCGGCTCCCACCCTACAAGGGCCCACACCTCTGGGAACGCTTACTCCCACATATAAAAGGTGCTTTCAGTCGTTAGGACACCGACTCGGGTGTAGAAGTGAGAAGTTGGCTAGTTGCGCGCCATCGGAAGTTTGTGAAGGTGGGACGTAGGGTCGCCCAGGTCAGACGCCCTCCGCCCGATTCACCTAAACACACCTCCTCAGCATGACCTTTCACCACCGCGTCATCAGCCGAAGCTGCCTCTGCGGCCCTCTCACTTCTCGACGTGAGCCCACCTATGCACGAACACACCCTGCAACCGGAGTGGGTGCACAGGCTTCCCAGAAGCCTGCACCCAAACCGACGCCGAACAAGCTGGCAGGCCTCCGCCAAAGGGGAAAGTTTCCACCCTACCCCCTAAGGCTGGAACGTCGGCCAGTAGCCCTACGAGTTCGGCCGCAGCTCCACCCAAACGACGGCCCGGCAAGCTCGCACGAGCCATTGCTAAAAGGACGCGAGATGAGTCCTTCTCCCCGCAAGGAGCAGATTGGCATCTTATCTAGGCCCCTAGACCAGCTAAATTGAATCTAATGATTTGGTTAGTAAATTAAAAATAATACGGTTACTGAAACTATGCGACAGTCAATTTGTAAGATTTTATTCCATAAAATGGGTATAAATTAGACAAGAGACTAACTACTTTTACATCTACCTAACTATACGTAATTAGTACCTATACGATACCCAGACCACATTTTTATTCGTGGAATATTATTTCGAATAAAAAATCATGATTATATTTATTTGATTAAGAATATGTTATTCTCATTCAATTTTTTCTCATACGAATTATTCCCGACCAGAATAGTTGAATATTTTTGACGGGAATAAAATCGAGATGATTTTATTCCTACAAATTCTTATTCAAATAATGATTTTATTCTTGAATGCCCAACAATTTTTTTGATACTTTTAGTCTCGATTTGTAGAGAATAACAGCAAATGAAAAATATAATGGCATGAAGACTCGGTACATGGTTTCTTCGTGAACAAATTTACGTGTAATTTAATGCAATTATTAAACATTTATTGAACAAATTATGGTCACAAAGTGAGGTCTAAATCGAAAACGTCATATACCGGCCCCTTAAGCAGCTAGTATTATAGCTCAAAGTAAATTCTACCACCTTAACATCTATATGAGAAATAAGCAGCTGCAATTTTCACTTAAGGTTCTAAACAGGCGATAAAAAGTCTTTTATAGCTCCGTGTATCCCAATCGCTACTTAACTCTCTTGTATCACTTACAGTCGAAAAGAGAAGTTACGAGTCACTATTATAGATCATGTAGTCGCAGACGAGCGTTATTCAATACCTTAGTACATCTTATACTGTTAATAGAGTCTTACTTGCAACCTAAGCCTATAGCGCCATGTTGAGATGACCGATGAATCAATAAGCAAAACAAAAACTATTAATTAGAACGTAAATACTTAACGTATGTATTAATAAGAAAATCTTAAAGGGCCTCTGATCTTTTGCATATTTATCTGAATATAATATTTTATTATTTGTGGTCCACCGTATTTAATTTTCGAAAAATTGCACAATATACGTGAAATCCGGTTTTAAATATAACAATACTAACATTAAGCCAATATATTGAGTAAAAGTATCAATTTTTATTAAGTATTTACGTTCTAATTAATAGTTTTTGTTTTGCTTATTGATTCATCGGTCATCTCAACATGGCGCTATAGGCTTAGGTTGCAAGTAAGACTCTATTAACAGTATAAGATGTACTAAGGTATTGAATAACGCTCGTCTGCGACTACATGATCTATAATAGTGACTCGTAACTTCTCTTTTCGACTGTAAGTGATACAAGAGAGTTAAGTAGCGATTGGGATACACGGAGCTATAAAAGACTTTTTATCGCCTGTTTAGAACCTTAAGTGAAAATTGCAGCTGCTTATTTCTCATATAGATGTTAAGGTGGTAGAATTTACTTTGAGCTATAATACTAGCTGCTTAAGGGGCCGGTATATGACGTTTTCGATTTAGACCTCACTTTGTGACCATAATTTGTTCAATAAATGTTTAATAATTGCATTAAATTACACGTAAATTTGTTCACGAAGAAACCATGTACCGATTCTTCATGCCATTATATTTTTAATTTGCTGTTATTCTCTACAAATCGAGACTAAAAGTATCAAAAAAATTGTTGGGCATTTAAGAATAAAATCATTATTTGAATAAGAATTTGTAGGAATAAAATCATCTCGATTTTATTCCCGTCAAAAATATTCAAATAATTCTGGTCGGGAATAATTCGTATGAGAAAAAATTGAATGAGAATAACATATTCTTAATCAAATATATATAATCATGATTTTTATTCGAAATATTATTTCCTGGGGGCCTAGCCAAGATGCGAATCGCTTGCGCTCCAACAACGAAGCGCTTTCTGTCTCTATCACTCTTACATATTAGTGCGATAGAGAGACAGATACCGTTTTGTTGTAGTAGCGCAAACGATTGGCATGTTGGCTAGGCCCCCAGAACAGCTACATTGTACCATTTGTACCTAATGATTTGGTTATTAAATTAAAAACAAAAATTGTCATCTTGGCGAGGCACCTTGGGTGCGTAACATGCTAATCGTTTGCGCTACGAGATCGAAACGCTATCTCTGTCTCTCTATCGCACTAATATGTAAGAGTGATTGAGACAGAAAGTGCTTCGATGTCGGAGCACAAGCGATTCGCATCTTGGCTAGGCCCCCAGAACAGCTAAATTTACCTAATGATTTGGTTATGAAATTAAAAAGAAAAATTGTCATCTTGGCTAGGCACCTTGGGTGCATAGCCAACATGCCAATCGTTTGCGCTACGACAATGAAACGCTATCTCTGTCTCTCTATCGCACTAACATGTAAGAGTGATAGAGACAGAAAGCCATTCGTTGTTGGAGCGCAAGCTATTGGCATATTGGCTAGGCCCCTAGAACAGCTGAACTGTATCCAAAGATTTGGTTATTAAATTAATAAGAAAAATTGTCATCTTGGCTAAGCACCTTGGGTGCGTAGCGTAGAGGCATTTGTGAGCACCTTGGCCGCTCCGATATATCTGATGGCGACTGTACCTAGATCTGTAATACCATGGATTACGACGAATAAATGATTGTGATTATGCCGTTCGTTCCGTCTATATGTATAATGCGTGTGTACGTGCTGTTCTCTGAAAATCTTCAAGGAAAAATAACGACACCAGCACTAAGTACTAGCGAGTTTTTGCGGCTTTGGAGACCGAGATGAAGCTTACAGGCCAATAGCGCTGTGGCCTGGATATTGTTATGTATACCTGTGTATCGAATGTTTTATAAATTTATTATAAAAAGCAATGTTTTATTTCGATTAGGTCTACATTTTGTGCATATTGCATATCTGATGTATTTTCGTACTAAACTTGAAACTTTCGTTGAAACTTAATAAAATTATTATTCCAAATGTACAGTCACCTGCAATTTATGTTACACAACGAAGGCCGCAAAAATATCTGACACGATCTTATTTGTAGAACCATAAGAGCATGTCACATATTTTTGCGGCCTTCGATGAGTAGGTACCGTGTAGTGTGTGTACTACGCCTTACCCACACACGTGCATAGCTTAGTATATAAAGGCTTGTACTTGTTATTTAAGACAGAATAAACCTATATTCAGTACGAACGAGTTCTCCTTTACGTCCCACCTCACATGGCGACCCTGCTAGTGCGGCCTTGCGCTGCACTGGCGGCGCGCTGCGCCAGCCAGAAGTACTGGCCTTGGTGAAAATATTGGAACATTCAGTGTAATAAAAAGACTAATACTCGTAATACAAAAAGTGAATGTGAAAAGTTTAGACTAATTATAACAATTAAATTGTGTGCAACGTGGACAAGTACCTAGTGCAAATGCAAAAAATACCTAAATAAGTATTTTAAAATTAGACGTGGCAAAAAGACAAATGTGAAAATGGACTTAAATAAAATAAAAATTATAATAAAATAAAAAAAAAACCGCTGATAAACTTGGAAGTTGCAGCCGGGAGCTTGTTCGCGTCCCGGACCCCAGACTTGACCTTGCCGGAGTTGAAGTCAAGGACAAGGTGGAAATGTAATCGTGAGATATTCAAAGGCAGGTGCGGTACACAGTGTGGTGTTACGTTATATACAGTTGATTGTCCATTTTTTTTTCTCGTGTCAAATAAGTATAGTGTTATTTTCGTTGTCATTTCTTATTTTACATTTCTTTTCTTTTATTAAATAATTAAAATAAGTGACATTATGTAATATTAGCTATTGCTTTCATGGAAATGAAGTTTACTTTTTTTTTTTAATTTTTCCTAATTTGGTGCTAACGTATAATTTAAAGATGTGGCTTAATATTTCTTTTTTTTTTTCATATTTTAAATAAGTATGCTGCTTAATAACGAAATAATAGTATGGTTAAAAGAAAGGCACATATTCATTTCATTTCCTAGCTCCATGTAAATTAAAAGTATTATTTAATCATATTTTAGCATTTCGTAATTTTATTTTATTTGGTACACTTAACAATAGATTATTTCTGCACTTAGATACAAAATTCGTCATAGTGTACAACTGTACAAGTAAGGCGTGCCATCCGCGGCGCGAGTTCACATAAAAGGGATTGGAATGTAGCTTCTGTTGTTACATCTGATAAACTAAACACTCGTATTTTAAAAATCCTAAAAAACTATATCGTCAAACCACTTGTACATATTTTTAACCTCAGCATTTCATCGGGTTCTTTTCCGGAGTGCTGGAAAGTAGCTGCAGTAGTTCCCGTTCATAAAGGAGGTGACAAGAGCCTCCCCGGGAATTATCGCCCTATTTCTCTTCTCAGCAGTCTGTCTAAAATACTGGAAAAGATTATTAATAATCAACTAATCAACTTCCTTGAATCAGAACACCTACTCTCTCAAAGACAATATGGCTTTCGGAAAAAGAGATCTTCTGAACAAGCCGCCACCTTACTGGTTAACCTTGTCTCGTCCTATCTTGACAGAGGAGAATCCTGCGTGGGAATCTTCCTAGATCTGGCCAAGGCGTTTGACACTGTCTCAATCCCGATTTTGCTAAGGAAGCTTGAACTGTTAGGCATTCGCGGTATCGCATGGAACTGGTTCCAAAGCTACCTTACAAACCGGAAGCAGTGTGTAAGACTCGGCACTTTAGTCAGTGATTCAGCCCCGATAACCTTCGGTGTGCCACAGGGAAGCGTCCTCGGTCCCACTCTATTTCTGATCTACCTCAATGACTTAATCTCTCTACCCGTCAGTCAGGCAGAAATTATCTGCTACGCAGACGACACTGCTCTGCTGTTTCACGATGTCTCCTGGGCTCGTTGCTTCGCGGTAGCAGAGACAGGTTTGACTGTGATTGCCAAGTGGCTCGCTGACAACCTGCTTTCACTTAATATTTCAAAAACAAAATACTTATGTTTTCATAAAACGGCCTCTTCTGCCCCCAGCTCGCGACCAGATCTCAAGCTTTCTTGTGGCAGTGCAGAGGATGACCCAGCTATTCACTCGAGTAGTTTTTTCGATGTGGTTAGTAATTGTACCACCGTAAAGTACCTGGGCATTACGCTTGATGAAAATCTTAATTTCAAAAAGCACATCGAATTGTTGTCTGCTAGAGTCCGAAAGGTTGTATTCATTATGAAGCTGCTACGAAATTCTGCTACGAGGGAGTTGCTTAAGCTTGTATACACTTCGATTTGTGAATCCATCCTATCATACTGCATTGGTGTGTGGGGTGGCTCCACTAGCTCTGCACTACTGCCTCTCGAAAGGACCCAAAGGTTTGTGCTCAAGGTCATGCTCGGGAAACCCGGGTTGTTTCCGACTGTTTCCCTTTATAAAGACGCGGATGTTCTTAGTGTCAGGCAATTATTAATCCTACGAGTTGCAACTCACGTGCATCAAAAAACTATAAACTCTGAAGAATATATTACCCTAATAGACCGGGAGATAGTGACACATTTTACTGGGTCATTTGTACCAGTATGGCGGTTCGTCAGGGGTTTAAGCATGTAATGAAGGAAAGAAAATGCTATGACCATAGCGCTGGTACCGGCGGCCCAATCGCGTGGGCGTTAGTCGAACGTGTCGGATAAAATACGAGTGTCGAACGATTTGTTCCACAAATATCCTCGTATTTTCCGATAGTCCATAAAAAAGAAGTAGGCGGTAGCGTAATGCCATACTTCTCCGGTGTGACTTACAGCCCGCCATACTGAGGCGAACACGTTAATTAAAAAAAAACAATTCAACCATTTGTACCAAGCTAATTTTTGCACAGGTGATCATCGTCGAGCAGCCATTCATGGACATCACCATGCCATACTTTTCGGATGGTTCCAAATGCCCGCCATACCGCCGCAAGGGAGTTAATTTTTTTTTATTGCTAAACGATTTGTACCATCTTGAATTTTTTTTTCAACACTTTCTGTGTGATCATAAATAGAAATCTCATAATGCCATACCTGTAGGAGGTGGCAAATGTGCACAATATTTTTTTTAATTGTAAGATTTTATTCGTATTTTTGACGATTTGTACCAGTATGGCACTAATTTTTCCTGAAAGTTTAAGTTTTACCGAATATAAATCCAAAATTTCAAAGACGTAGGTGGCGGCAATCTTGTCTTATAACTATATATTATGTTGAATAATATTGTACGGCTACCACCGCTCGAACGATTTCTCGAATCATAGAGATCTCGGCTCATCTTGCTGTAAACCTCCATTCACCATTAAATTACATCAAATCTACCACTGTGTTGCCAGTAAAATGAAACGTTTTATTAATAGTAAATATATTATCGGCGGAAGAATGCACATAAGTAAATAAATAAATAATAAATAAATATTAGGGGACATCTTACACAGATCAAACCTAGCCCCAAACTAAGCAAAGCTTGTACTATGGGTACTAGGCGACGATATACATACTTGTATAGATAAATACATACTTATATACATAGAAAACAACCATGACTCAGGAACAAATATTAGTGTTCATCACACAAATAAATGCCCTTACTGGGATTCGAACCCAGGACCATCGGCTTAGCAGACAGGGTCACTATCCACTAGACCAGACCGGTCGTCGTATAAATAACTTACTACTAATTAAAAATACAATATTTAAATGCTTATTTTAAATTCATATCTTGCTTGAGTGTGACAATCTTCCGCCCCATGGTAACAGTATGGGATATTTTTTTTTAGGTAGAATTTTACCCAAACGACCCGGATACAAAGATGCCATACTGTAACAAATGATTTTATGTCTTGTACTTTGAAAACCCGTCGAAATATCAACTTTTTCAAGTATGGTGCCCCTTTTTCCCCCTATTAGAAGTATGGCAAATACAATAATGGTCACATTGCATCATCTAATTTCCAAAAATCCAAATGCCATACTGGTACAAATCGTCAAATTTTTTTTTATTTTTTAAGTCTTGGCTTAAGTCTCACAGTCGTCCGCCCCGTAGTTATAATCCGGAATAATTTTTTTTAGGTATAATTGTATCCAATCAAACAGAATATGATGATGCCATGCTGTAAAAAAATATTTTACGTATTGTATAGTCGTATTTTTGAAACGTGTCGATTAAATAAGTTTTTCAAGTATGGCAGCACTTTTTCCCCTACTATAAGTATGGCAATTATAATAACGGTCACATTTTATCAAATACTCTCCAAAAATTTAAATGCAATACTGGTACAAATCGTTTAGCAAAAAAAAAAAATTAACTTCCTTGCGGCGGTATGGCGGGCATTTGGAACCGTCCGAAGAGTATGGCATGGTGATGTCCATAATGGCTGCTCGACGATGATCACCTGTGCAAAAATTAGCTTGGCACAAATGGTTGAATTGTTTTTTTTTAATTAACGTGTTCGCCTCAGTATGGCGGGCTGTAAGTCACACCGGAGAAGTATGGCATTACGCTACCGCCTACTTCTTTTTTATGGACTATCGGAAAATACGAGGATATTTGTGGAACAAATCGTTCGACACTCGTATTTTATCCGACACGTTCGACTAACGCCCACGCGATTGGGCCGCCGGTACCAGCGCTATGGTCATAGCATTTTCTTTCCTTCATTACATGCTTAGACCCCTGACGAACCGCCATACTGGTACAAATGACCCAGTAAAATGTGTCACTATCTCCCGGTCTATAATCCGTAATCGAGTCTTTAGAATTCCTACGCCCATCGTAAAAACCACATTCGCGAGGCGTTTTCCTAACTTCCTGCATCCGTATATTTACAATTCAGTAGTAAAGGCATGCAACATATCTGAAAAGTCTCCTCTTGAAGCAAAACTCATAATTAAGAACTGGTTGAAAGATCTTAACTATATTCGAACTGAGATGCTGTTGAAGGTCATCACCTAATCCCTCACATGATAACCATCTCTGTAGCCTTACGCCTTACACACACTCGCACACACACACGCAAACACACACACACATACACACGCACCATTTTTTCATTCCTTTTTCTTTCTTTGAATTTCATAATTTCCTTAATTATTAGTTTATTAGATTAGTTTCTTCTTAACCTTTTGCTTACAAATTGAAAACTCGGCTGCCACGTCACAGGCATAGCCTAGTGTGGGGCCACAGGATATATATATATATTGTCAACAAGGTTATTTCAAATAAATATTATTATTATTATCCTCTTTATTCAATTAGGGTCTTAGGTTAGGGTTTTACAATGTGAGTATAAAAGTAAAATATAAAAACACTTACAAAACATAACAAAAATATATAAACACATTATAAAAAACCTAACCTAGGGTACCGCCGGCAGCGGGGCAGGGTCCAAGCTGCCGGTGGTCAGGGCCGCAGAGTGAGGAATCGACGTACTATACGCGCCGTGTCCAAAATTACCGCCTTCTGCATCTGACCCTTGATCCAACCACCCAGCGAGAGTCTCTCTAGGTGTTGGTCGAGACTCTTCGCTATGAGACCGTTCGCTGACACGACTATAGGAACAATGATCGTCGAGTCAACATCCCACATAGCGGTTATCTCGTGGGCTAAGTCTAGGTACTTGCTGGACTTGTCCTTCTCGGCCTTCACGAGATTCTCATCATGGGGGATGGTGACGTCGACGAGCACGGTCCGGCGCTGCGATCGATCTATCAGCACGATGTCAGGCTTATTGGCTACAATAGTCCTGTCAGTGATGATAGATCGATCCCAATAGAGCGTGGCACGACCATTTTCGAGAACTGGCGCAGGTGAGTACTTGTAGTACGGCACTTCGCGGTCCACAAGGCCGTATAGGAGGGCAAGCTGCTGGTGAATAATTCTGGCTACGAGGTTATGTCTGTGCAAGTACTCGCCGTTAGCAAGATGAGAACAACCGGAGATAATACGAGTATGCCTGAGTGACTCTCCGGGACGGCGGCATGCCCGACAAATGTCGACCGTACCGTCCTTCAGGATATATCTCCGGTAGTTATTCGTCATGATAACTTCGTCCGCAATTGCACAGGCAAAACCCTCGGTTTCTCCGAAGAGGTCCCCGAATCGTAGCCAGTTCACCGACGCGGGTAGGTCTACATCGGGTCCCATGAGGGCCTTGTAGAACCGCCCGTGTAGCTGCTTATCCTTCCATACCGCCTTGCGGTCCTCGGTGCTTAGTACTACAGGTTTGCGCCAGTTCTCGTTTGCCAAGGAGAGCGGCGTGAGGCCCTTGTCAGCTGCCACCACATCACGATGCATCCCACACTCGTTGTTGAGGAAATAATTCCTGAGATTGTACACCTCACGGTTGTGGAGATTTATTATTATTACTTGTATCTCCTTAGATATCACGGGCCTATAAATCCCGGTCTTTTGATAGGCTTGCGTGGGGATATAGATCCAATACGTAGAGGCCCTTTGGAGAGCTTTAATGTCATGTAGAACGCCTGCTGGAACCCGTTCACAGGCGCAACAATAGACACCCATGAACCGGTCTCAGCAGGCATTGGGACTATTGTAGAAAAAGTGAACAGTATGCCGGTCTATGGATTGATGTTTGGGTGGACAATGAGATTGGGCTATTGTAAAAGAGGTCCGGACACCTGCCATAACAATGTTAACACTGTCATCGAGGCAGGCGGTGACTCGCCGCTGACTAGATGGGCCCCTGAAACTGCCGTCGTAAAGACGACCAGGAGCAACATCGGTGTGAGCGGCTCAGGGGTGTCGAGAGGTGTGCGCCGCTTTCTACCCAGTGGCTGTTACCAGCCACTGTGCCAACTCGCGTCTTATGCATCTTTCACTTCCACCCCTGGAGCATATAGCTCTAGCGACTCCTCTCTGGACGGCCAATGAAGGCAAGCCAGAGCTGAGAGTCCTGCGGGTCCCCTTGGGGTCCACTCCGACCGACGAAGACACGCCGGAGACGGAGACCCTGACCGACTCTCGGGAGCACACGGGTCCGTGGGGTCGTTACTCCCCAACAGCTCGCCACAAGCTGCCCTGCGGGCTCATTATTATTATTATTATTATCTCGAATTTCAGTTTCAACATAATGTCTTATGAATGTATTGTGCAACAATTTAGATTATTTCAATTTTGTCGTATTTAAACTTAATGATTACATATAGAGACATGCCGACTTTTAACCATGTTAAGTTAAAATGTTAGTACTTAAATGGATATTATTTATGTGTTTAAATTTAAGATTTTAGTCAAGATTTTAAGATTTTTTTGTTTGGACTTGACGATAATATTTTTACACGGATGGAACAATAATAAGCACGGTAAATGGCATTGTAAAAATAATTTTAAAGTAAAAAAATATAGGAGATCGAGTCACAGGAGATATTTACGAAAAGATAAAATCATTGATAAGTATAGGAATGGAAATGGATACAAAAAGTTTATATTAATAAGGCATAGGAATGTTTTGATTTGTTTTGACGTTGGACTTTATGGCTAGAGGTTTTATTACAGTTTGTAATTGTATGTAAGTATATGAGGTGAGATAGAAAGGAATAGGTCTGAGGTAGGTTTTCTAAGTATAACTGGATTTTGATTGGAATAATGGAGATGGTATTTGATTGAAATTAGATGGCGCGTTAGTGAAGTTCGGGTAAACTGAAGCAGATAAGTATTTCGTAGAACGATTAGCCTGATCATCTAAGAGTTGTTGAAATTCTTATATGTTGAAGTTTTATGGTATTGTGTTTATGTGCTTGGTTTATGAATGTTTTTTTTTTGACAGAGGGTAATATGAAAGATAAGTAATTAAATATGCCTATCGCATCTTCGGTGGCCCGAGAGGTGGCCTTGAGCGATTAGGGTAACAAGGGTACACCAGGATACAAGGCAGGCACGGAATCCTTGGATGTCTGACCATGATTCGGTCGAGTATCAATTGTGGAGACTCCTTGGACACATGGAAGGTTATGATGTAAGGATGTGTTAAAAGAACTGCCTGTATGAGTATAAAAATAGTATGTGTGCGCGCTTTAAATTAAATTTCCTTGTGTCCTGAGCTAATAAATATATATACCGGGTGTGGCCTGTAACATGAGCAAAAAATTAAACTGTAGGCTGTACTCCTCATACTGACCAACATTTGTTCAGCTACTTTTAAAAATAACTTGTGGTTTGATTTTTATTACACTTTAAAGTTTATTCTAAGACGCAATGTATTGCGAATTTTGTTATGTTTAAGGCGTGACAAGCAACGTCAATCACACTAATATGGCGTGGCGATGGCGTCCATTGAAGATAATATTTATTTTGTATTAAAAATAGGAAGTCTAAATACTTCATTATTTTTAAAAGTTGTTGAACAAAAGTGTCACCGTTTGAGGAGTACAATCTATGTTTTAATTCTTTGCTCGTGTTACAGGCCACACCGTGTATATTTTAAGGTCGACCGACCATGGAAATAAATGCGTTGTGTACCCTTGCCAAAAAAAAGAGAGGCACGCTTTAGATGCACAATTAAATGAATGTTATTATATAAGTAATAAATGAAATAAAGACGTCTATTACTTAAAAATAAGACTTGCAAGTGAATTAATTAATATACTTACTGAAATAATTATGATTATGAGAGTTATCTCAAGGTACCTAGGAACTAACACACATGTACGCGTACGTAACATTTGGACTATGAAATGTATTGACGAATACTTTTGGATGAGAAAAATTATAAAAAGAATACCTACTGTAGTTTTAAGTTCTTGTATTAAATCAATTGTGTTTAATTATGAATCTTATCGTTTAGTTTTTAATAAGAATATTGTACTTGTATTATTGTGTTGTATCCTGAACATGTAGATGGAATATTAAAAGCGAAATACCTTTTTTGTTTTTTAAAGACCTTTGTTATTAAAATTTGTAATCTTTCATTGAATTTTTATATAAGTATCTTAACGAATTGAAATTATCCGCTTGCCAGATATTCTTCTTTCGATTTTAAAAGTTTGTTCTTTTGTAGTTTGTTCGTGTAGATTACACACACTTGTTTTTGTAAAAGTTACTGCATGTAATTTAGTTTCTTTATCTCTTTAATTATTTTTTATTGTTTTATTTCCTGTGTTTTCTATTTCTATTCTTAATTGTATACTATTTACTCTTTATTTATATAAAAAAAAATAGGTCATTATGTTTGTATTCAAGAATAATATTTTTTTTTTCTTTATAAGGGGGAAGGTGTAGTGTGTGTACTACGCCTTACCCACACACGTGCATAGCTTAGTATATAAAGGCTTGTACTTGTTATTTAAGACAGAATAAACCTATATTCAGTACGAACGAGTTCTCCTTTACGTCCCACCTCACAACCGTCATTATCACCAACTTTGCCCGCTTTTAAAAAAAAAACACGAATTTCTCAAAAAAAAACATATCATATGATTTTTTTTTCATAGCACGTCCATTGTGATCAAACGCATCAGTTTATTTGAAGAAAAAATTTTTTTATCGTGTTTTTACCCATTTTTTTGCGTTTTAGAGGGCGGGCAAAGATATCCGGGGTTTTCGCCAACATTGCCCACGTCTATTTAGTATTCAAATACAGCTAGTATGATGATGATGTCTAAGGATCACTTAAAGGTTTCGGGCAATCCTACCATTCCCTGTTAATAACTTAGCGATTAGTGTAAAAACTTTTAAATAAATTTGCTGGGCAATGTTGCCTACCCGTTTTTGCCCATTTCCAAATAAGGCTCGCCTAAGCATTTTACAAAGGCTAGGGTTGTCACTTTTGAGAAAATCTGTTACAATAGTTTAATGGCCAAAGATATGATTTTTGCTGTGTTTTTCATTCGTTAACGGGATAAAACATCTAAATAAAGGATAATAAGACAAATTAAATACAGTTTATATTTATAAACTTATTTTAGTGTACAAACATAACCTTCTTTTACTTGCGAAGTTGGGTAAATTAGATGAAAGTGACAACCCTAATCCGTTTTCGGTGGTGGGCAATGTTGGTATGGATGCCAAATTACCGGATTACTTTGCCCACCGCTAAAACTTTTGTGTATTTAGGCCTTTTTAGTTTAAATCTCAATAGACATAATCTATGCTTCATGTGTTATAACTGAAACCCGGAAATATTTGTCAAAGGGTTCTCAATTTTTTCTACTTGCATTCATTATTTATCAATTTTTTGCCCGCCGAAATATACCCTATATTAGACAACTCGCTCAAAATTCCCAAGTCAAGTTATGCACAAGTTTGGTATATAGTTTTGTCAGAAATATAACCTATTTTCTACTAAAAACAGCAGGGTGGCCATAACTATTATAAATTTTTCTACATTAACGAGTTTGTTTAAAATTGTCGTTTTGGGCAAAGTTTCCCTGGAGGCAAAGTTGGCGCTAATAACGTAACATATTATTGTACATAAATGTTTGGGTGATTTTGAGATTATTTTCCAGGTTAGTTATTTACTAACAATCAAGTTATGCAGATACCATTTCGTGAACGTATAAGTAGTAAGGTACCGCTATTGTTTAGCGATACCGATTATTTTTGAAGGTAAAACTGTACCGGTTGAAATATAAAGATATTAAAATTACAGCAGGGACAACCATTTTTTATAGGTGTACCTAAACCATCATTGGCCGAGCGTTAGCAAAGGTCTCCGTTTCAGCTTGGGCAAAATGCTTTTGTATGTTCTCCTTTGCAGATCACATTTCTCAACTGATTCTCGTGAAAATTTGTAAGCAGGTTCGATATAACTATTCTGTTTCGCTTTATCCGCCAAAATGGAATTGCCACCCTGCCGAAACTTTATTTAAATTCCCATTGAATGGATTTTGCACCTTATGAAAAACCGTATAGAGTAGTAAATAACATTTTACAAATGACTTAATGACATCTTGTTTTATTAGCTTTAATTGTACAAAACGCGTATCTCGACAAAGCTATATTAGGTAGTAAAACATTCAACAATCAAATGAATTACATAGATACGTCACGTGTGACATGAACAGACAAGGAAAGCAAGACTAAATGCATTGTTTCTCTTTCATCTTTCAATGGAACGCTTTACCCTCAAAGGAGGCTAGTGGTCAATACTAAACTAAAAGTCCAATCTTAAAAAAACATGATGGGTCACTGACCTGTCCCAGTAAAGTGGGGTAGTGTGCGTGAAGTGCGCTTGTGTGTGAAATGGGGTAAATTGACAGAATCTGAAATTTTACCCACCGCTACCGTCGCCTTAAGATGCATTATAGCGGCCAAAACGGCAACTGTGGATCTTAAAGCTATACATGGACCTCTTAAAGACCTTGATATCACCAGAGCCTGTAAGTTTAGAATATGTAGCTATTCTACAGCCGTTCTATGTCTTTAGGTGATAAAATAAGTGCTAAGTGTCGCCTAATTGTTTCTTGGGATAAGACTATAATCCGCCCCCTACTCTGTTACGGAGCTTTGGTTTGGTGGCCAAGAATAAACCTAAGCAACGTACCTACGTGACAAGCTACAAAGACTCCAGAGGCTCGCATGCGCGGCCACCACTGGTTGCACGAGGTCCACTCCGACTGCAACCATGGAGGTCATGCTAAACCTTCCACTGCTGCATCTACACATACAGCAAGAGGCCAGTCTCTCAGCGGTAAGGTTGCGAACCCTCAACATATGGTCTAACACTCAACATGCCTGGAAAAGGTATAAGTACAACGAACTTCCAGTGCTCAGGGCGGGCACGGATCGAATTCACAAACAAGCCATCTTTGACAAAAGGTACAAAATACAATTATATGAGGACGACAACTATGAAGGACTCAATCCCCGGGAGCTGAGAATCTTCACTGATGGGTCCAAAACAGACAGCGGATCGGGCTCTGGTACCTTTTCAGAAGACCTGAACATGTCAATCACCACTCCGCTAGGAGCCCATAACTCGGTATTCCAAGCTGAGTGCATGGGCATCATAAACGCGGCGGCTGCCACCACTGCAAGGAAGGTAGTACTCGTAGTAGGATCCTCCATCCGCATACTCTCCGACAGTAGAGCAGTCTTAATGGCCCTAAAAAGCCATATAGTTACATCCAAACTTATACACGAATGCCACGAACGACTAGGGTCAATTTTTGAAGAGGGTGCTTTTTCGACATTTGTATGGCAATTTTATAAAAATCTAATGGTTATTTTTGGAAAATCAGTTTTAATGTCATCGTTTTAGAAAGGGTTATAACAACAAAAAATATACTGTACGAGGCACCACTCTACTTTTTATAGTTATCTAGATATGGACGATTAAATATCGACATTTGTATGGCACTATTTAGCCATTTGTAAGGCGCTTTTGACATGTATATGGCATTTTTTGGGTCTCTATTGTTTCCCAAATAGTTTTAAGTCATAATGTATTGTTTGTCCGAATTTTCGTTAGTCATAATTGGTTTTTCTCAGAAACGCGTAATTTTTCAGGATTGCCATAGAACAAACCTAACCTAACCTAACCAATCTATAGAGTAACCTTACGAAAGTCCTGAAAAGTTAACGGTTTCAGTTTTATGACTAACAATAAAATGACAAACAATACATTATGATTTAAAACTTTATGGGAAACAAAGGGACCCCATTTTTTCGACATTGTATGGCAGTATCAATATTTTATGGCACTATTTATTGTTTTTGTGGCATTTGTAAGACCCTGACAACATTTGTACGGCACTTTTTCGACATTTGTATGGCAGTATATCGACATTTGTATACCACAATCGACATTTATATGGTCAAAATAGCCGTACAAATGTTGCCAATAATATTTTTTTGCGATATTTCCTACACAATATAACCGATTCACTTGTTTATTTTACGATATATCTTAACACTATATTTGTAACTATTATTGTAAAATACACATTTTTATTTCGACTGTATACCAACATATTAAGCGTCCATACAAATGTCGTTGTAGTTGTACCAAAATATATCGAAAGAGATTCTTGCCCGTTTTTATACAAATAAAACTGCTTCCACGTCCACATTTGATGTTGATCGACGCCCAACTAATCGCACTATTGTGTCGTAAATTTAATTTAACCGTTATTCAATAGACAAAGAAAATTTTGGGGGGTATCTTTAAGTCATAACAATACAAGTGCCCCGCGGGACAACGATGAAAAGGTTTCCCTTGTTTTATTAAATAACGCATTAAATTATTGAAATTATTAAATCTATTCTCTAGAAAATGCTCTTTATAAAAACATAAAGTTATTCATAATGGGTCAAACAGATCACTGTGTTATGTCTTTCCTGTAGACATACACAAGAGTTAAGGGCTATAAAGGTTAATTTTCTTATTTAACCCTTATCCACGTGAAAAGGTCCTCCTTTTATTTAAAGAACTATGATAAAATCATTACTTACATGCCCACAAGCTGTTAACTATTGCCCACAGGAGAGAAAACTAGTGTGTTATCGCGAACAGCACATTTTTCTCTCCTGTGGGCAATAGTTAACAGCTTGTGGGCGTGTAAGCAATGATTTTATCGTAGTTCTCTAAATAAAAGGAGGACCTTTTCACGTGGATAAGGGTTAAATAAGAAAATTAACCTTTATAGCCCTTAACTCTTGTGTATGTCTACAGGAAAGACATAACACAGTGATCTGTTTGACCCTAATACGTTGCCTACATCCAAAGTTATGATTTTTTTATTGGGTGTGTGCCGCCACTGGGACACGCAAAAAACGGCAAATTTCGCCGTTTTTTGAAATTCAAATGCGATTTTGTGAGAAACAAATAATATTTAAGGTACAGTTGAACATTCTATTTAAAGTTTACAATACATTTGATGAAAATATATACAATACCCAGTCTTTTAATCCTATGGACTTCGAGTTATAGCCGTGGGACAGCAAAAAATGCCTATTTGAAAATTGCCCCATTAATGGAGGTATGTCAGAACAACAAGATCACCTTACAATGGATCAAGGGACACAGTTGATCCCGAGGTAACGATGCTGTGGACGAGCTTGCCAGACAAGGATCGGGTGCGGGGGCGATTGGCCCGGAACCGATTCTCTCGATACCGTTTAGCAAGGTACGCTCAATGCTGCTGGCACGCACTGGGAAACTACACACAGAACACTGGCTAAACCAGACTGGATGCAGACAGGCCAAAGAAGCCATGCTTGGCATCAACGGTAGAGATGGGTAGGGGTGAGTAAATACTGAGTATTTACTCGGTATTTACTCAAAGCACCCGATAAATACCCGTATTTACTCATTTAGGTGGGTAAAAACGATTGCTTATAAAATGTTCATAAAGTGAGATTTAAGAACAAAATTGTCGTTTATTCAAGAGTGCTAACGTGTATTAACAATATCTATAAAATAAAAAGCATATAGGAAGCTTAATTTAGGAAAAAAAAGGTAATTATTAGTGAGAGGAAAATTGTGATAATGCATAGTTAACAATTTTGTTTTAAATAAAAAGGTATTTACTTTAAAAATAAGGTACTTAAATTCTATCGATGTTCTAGATAACTGCATGTCGCGCAAAAGTGCGTGTTTACGCGGCACTTACGACCTTTAATTAAGGGTTTTTTAAAGAAAACTCGAAAATGGCTCAACCGATGATGTTCAAAATATTGTTTTTTGTACTCTATTGTACGGCTAATATCCCGATATGTTTTCAGATTTTTTCTGAACTTTGGTTCTAAAGTTATAGAGAGATAAACATTATTTTGGTCTTTCAAAACGGTTTTTTTCCAAAAATATTCAATTTATCCAAAAATGTTCTTAGAAACATTCCAGTTATTACTACTACAGGCAAAGACACCGCAATTAAATGACTCTGGTCCAGAAGCACTTAATTTCATTGATGACACTGTACATGGAACACAAGAACCGACCAAAGAGCACACTGCATCAAAGCATGACATATCTTGCACGACACCTACAGGACCCACAGATCAAATGCCAGCGGAAATGCTGCGGCTCCGGACCCGTACCCGTCGTAAACTGCAGTCGGAGGGGCTCTTAGCTCAACCATCGTTATCACCAGACAACATGTCCTTTGTGCCACCTGTCAGTGCAGCATCCAAACCAGCTGCCGCCCATCCTCCCGTCTGGCAATCCGTCACTCAAGATGCAGTACCTCCAAAACGAGCTATATCTGCAGGAGTAGTGCAAAAGGAGTCAGGTTCTCTTGTGGCAGGTACACCAGCTGCAGCATTCACTAAACAGGCACCTCCTGCTGCGTCATCGGCCCCAAAAGCCCCTTCTGCAATGTGCATCTCACTGGCACCTCCTGATCCTGCATATGGTCCACTGGCAGCACGTGATGCTATTACGTGCGCTCCACTGGCAGCCCCGGTGCCCGTAGCTCCGACGGAGCAACGCGAGGGACTGCGGGCAGCTACGCCACGGTCTGTTAGTCTGCACGTCTTCAACCTGAACGTAGAAACCAGCTGTGAAGACGTCGTTCATCACATCCAAACCAGTATCGGGGTCCAGGTAGATAGGTGCGAACAGCTGAAGGTCACGAGGGGTCATTACTCGTCATTCAAGATCGATGTGCCGGCGAATAAAGTAGGTGTAGTTCGTAGTCACAAACACTGGCCGGCTGGCGTGTCCATCAGGCACTTCAACACAGTCGAGTCAAAAAACTACCTAATAAGCAGCGGCGACCGACCACCACGCTAGCAAAATCTTCATGTTTTAAAATCGTCCACCAAAACGTCAGATCAATTTGCGGCAAAACTGGGTTACTAGACTTGCTAAATAACTCCGAAAATCCCGATGTATTGGCCTGTAGCGAGACTTGGTGCAAGAAATACGAAATAGAACGAGTTAGGTTATGTGGTTATCGGCTTGCAAATAGCTACTGTCGCACGAATATAGAACATGGCGGTGTGGCGCTGTACACACGGGCCGATATTGAGTAATACCGCCAACGAAATGACCTACAGAGCCGGTGTGGCGCTGTACACACGGGCCGATATTGAGTAATACCGCCAACGAAATGACCTACAGAGCCTGGCCATCGAATTTCATATAGAGTTTACTGCAATTGAAATTTGTAAAATAAGTTTAATAATAATTGTGTTGTACCGCACTGGAAACGGTGACTTTGAAATTTACTTAGATAAGTTCGAACTATTATTAGATAGATTAATAAAAGAGAATAAAAGTTTCATTCTAGTCGGCGACCAAAATGTCGATTTCATGTCAGAGAACGTATCGAGGCGGCGGGTAAACGAAATCTTACAAATGTATGGGTATAAAAACTGTGTCGAGTTTCCGACCCGTGTGTCCGCGCACAGCTCGACCTGCATCGACTGCGGGCTGGTACCGCGCGAGTACCGGGGCGTTGAGACCCGCCCGCTAGATACCCCAATCAGCGATCATAACGCACAGGTATTCACCCTCCCTACAACACGACAAACACTTGAACCAAACAGTTTCATGCAAAAAAGACTATTTACTGACGAATCATTAATTACCTTCGAGCAACACGGAAGGGAGGCGGCATTCGCACTATTTCCCCTCTGCCGAGGTACAAGATTTGCGCGTCAATCTAATCTAGCGCGGGTAATAAAACTAGTTGCACTTGGATTTTTCACTAGACCGAGTCCAGACGCGCGCGTGAACACTGCTGCACAAAAATGCCTGTTTTCTCGGTTTTTTGTTATAAAAAGAGGTCGGGGACATCAAATTTACAAAAAGAAAGTGTAACATTTCACATGTAATATTTTTTTTTACATATCATACGTTTAATTACATTCAAACACAATTATTATATTTTAGTCTCATGTTGTTGTTGGATTTATCGATTTTGCTCGCTCAGTACAAATTGCGGATCGGTCGAGCGACAAATCCGACTTCTCATCTCTCAGAATACAATAACATACTTCAACGAAAATGTGTTAGTGTGCGTGTTGTATCACTTGTCACTCGTCCGTACACAAAAAGAGATCGAGGTTTGCAAGATTTGTCGTTGACGTGTGTCATTTTCTATGTATTTATGTCGTCATTACAGATTGGATTTTGTATGTAAGTGTGTGAGAAGTGCGACTGTGTGCACCTTTCCCCCCGCGAAAAATGGCAGAAAGATTTGTACGGTGAGATATCGCTTGGGCCCCTCCCTTCCGATGTGTCGGAAGCCGGTGTTGCTCGAAGTTAATTACTTTTTATATTGACATTGAAAATTATAATTGGAATTTTGTCTATAATGACGTAATTTCTATAAATGACAAATTCGACAAATTATTTAATATTTTAATGTACTATATTGATATTCACTTTCCAATGAAAAATATTTTAGTTAAGAAAAACAAACATGCACCATGGATTACAGAAAGTCTTTCTAAATTGATTACCAACTACAATGACTTGACAGTAATGAAACAACAGTACCCAGATCTTGAAAATCTCGCGGAGTGCATCAGCCACCAAGCAGATTACATTAAGTCAGAAACTCTAACTGCCCGTCGAGAATACTTTGGAGATCGTATAGCCAATAGTAAAAACCCATCAAAGGAAATGTGGCGTATAGTAAATGATGAGTCATCTGCAAAACCATTACGACATACTATTTCACTCAGGGATGAAAAAGGAAATGATTTGCCCTGCAGCGACGTACCGGAAGTATTAAATCGACACTTTCTGACGGTAACATCAAAATATAAATTAAATATTAACAAATTAGACTCTGTGGAGCACGTTAGGCATCATCTAAGAAACAAAAACGTTCCTAATTTCATTTTGTAAAAATCACACTCACAGACCTAAACCGCACTCTGAGATCCATGGTAAAAACACGACAGACACTAGATATCTACGATATTTCCCTAAACATACTCGAGTGCATCTGGCCAGTCGTCGCAGGGCTACTAGTAGAACTCATTAATACCATGTTCTCGTGCGGTGAGTACCCGGACGTACTGAAAAGCACTCGAGTATGTCCTGTCTATAAGGGAAAAGGTGAAAAAACTGCTGTGGACAATTACAGGCCCATCACTATTGTCCCCAACATCTCTAAATTAGTCGAATCAATTGTATCAAATAGTTTAATGCATCACTTAGAGACAAATGACCTATTGACGGACAGACAGTTTGCGTATAGAAAAAATAGGTCCACCACAACAGCTGCATATGAAGTATATGATTGCATAGCTACGGCGTTAGATGAAAAGGACAAACCGGCAGGGATATTCTGCGACTTGTCTAAAGCCTTCGACGTTATAAATCATGACTTACTGTTAGAAAAGATCGGAAACTATGGAATCGCTAATAACACCCATAAATTATTTAAATCGTTCCTTCGAAATAGACGGCAGACAGTGGAGGTCAAAATTAAGGGCAAAAGTGTTAAATCCGACGCAGGTATACTGGAACAAGGAATACCTCAAGGCTCCGCGCTCGGAAATACCCTATTTTTAATATTCATTAACGATCTCCCTTCCTCTATTGATGATGGCAAGATGGTGTTGTTCGCTGATGACACCGCCGTGGTAGTGAAGGCGCATACGTACTCGCAGCTCGAGGAAAAAATAGCAAATACATGCACCCAACCTCATGAGTGGTTCTCAGCGGACGGCCTCATCCTCAACGTCACAAAATCGAATATAATGCTTTTTTCCGCAAGTTCTTCGATTAATATTCCGCAAATACAGATTCCACTTCCAAGGTGTGATTCGTGCAGATTCCTTGGATTTACCGTTAACGCAAAACTAAAATGGAAAGAACACATTAACAACTTGTGCGAAAAGCTTAGTAGTGCTATATTTGCGATGCGCAAACTAAAGCCAATTATTTCAAAAAATATGCTGCTTCAAGTATACTACTCCTATTTTCAATCACTCATGGCGTACGGTATTATTTTATACGGAAATTGCACAGAATCAGAGAGGGTGTTCAAATTACAAAAAAAGGCCTTACGTGTATTAGCGGGTGTACATCCTAGAGACTCATGTCGACAGCTCTTCAAGCAATATAACATAATGACGCACTACTCTCTCTATGTCTATGAAATTATTATGTTCACACGCCGTAACATTCGTTTATTTAAACGCATAGACATGCCTGGCAGAATAACCCGCCAGACCGGCCGATTACAGTCCGTGCCGCGGCGCCTCGCGCTGCTCGACAAAAACCCACGCGTAATAGGCCCGGCGTTTTATGAACGTCTACCCGCCACTCTCAAAAATGAATCATCGGATGATGTATTTGGGCGCCGATTGAAGGAACTTTTATTAAATAAAACCCTCTATTCTGTCAAAGAATATAAAGAATAAAATCTTGACTATTTAATTTTTTAATAAGTATATTTTAATTTTTATAAATTAGTAACAATTGACATACATTTCCTATTATTGTAATATATTAATTTTGACCTTTAGACATTACCTAGGCTAGTCGTATATTTTAAATATTTTTATTATTATTTTTGGACATTTTTATTTTTTATATTCTTTATAATTTGACTGAATTTTACATTTTACCTACTCTTTTCTATTTTATAGAAAGTCGTTTTATATTGTATTACTGTTATTTTATTGTTTTTAGATTATTATTATTGATATTTTTTGTTGTGACGATCTTTTTGTGAAATGCATTCTATTTTGACGTGTGAAATTTAATGTATATTTACAACAAGAAATAAATGAATCTAATCTAATCTAATCTATTTTTAAAGACCCATTTAATGATGTGCAACACGATGGTGGTTTCTGAAAAAAAAATTTGTGACAATTAGTTACATACTCGTACGTATGGAGTGCCCCTCTTAAAAATCCATTCCTTACAATTTTGAGCACTTAATCCAGTAGCGGCTTACAAAATACACCTATATTTCAAATTTATATGCCCCTTTCAGCACTCTAAATACTTTATACCCACCAATTTGGGTATAAACGAGTAAATACGGGTATATTGAGTAAATACTGAGTACCTATTTACTCGGTTTTTACCCGTGAGTATTTACTCACTACCCATCTCTTCAACGGTAAGCTCACAAGGACGCTCCTTCAACTAGGAAAGGTTCGACTGAGTATGGTAACCAGTGTCATAACAGGTCATGGACTTTTTAACAAACATCTTTTTATAACAGGTGTCACGGACAGTCCCCTATGTCGTGGATGCATGGAGAAGGAAGAAACAGCCTCTCACGTGGTGTTGGAATGCAGCGGAGTGGCCCCATACAGAGCAAAACATCTCGGATCTCCGAGAGACCTCCCCGAGGTCCTACTCAACATTAAAGGTTTGGTGGGATTCCTCGAGGAGCTGGGCTGGCAGGACTAGCCCACCCCCTATCACGCAAAATAGGCGCAGGACGTCGAGTTGCGGAAAATCGCCCGTACTACAATACAATAGTAATAATATAAAAAACAAAAATCTAAAATTACGTAAGACTGACGTGCCGGCCGTACTGAACGGATTTTCATGCGGTCTTCATCTATCAATAGAATTATTCTTGAGGAAGGTTTAGGTGTATATTCATTTGTTAAGGTTTTTATAACCCGTGCGAAGCCGGGGCGGGTCGGTTGTAAGCTATATAATTGGATAGACACTTATTCATGTATTTTTGGCTGTTACCTGTAATTTCTGTAGAGTTAAGTGTAAACCTTAAATAAATAAAATACAATGAACATTTATAAATATATCTGGAATAATGGTATAATGCAGCTTATTGCTGCAAAAAGTTACCGTGGGCGAGTTCCCTAATAGTAAGTCAAAGTACTTACTCGCTCATATACCGGCAATACCGCCTGTAGGAGTTCATCTCCGCTAGGGCCAAGGCGCCGGGGCTGCTAGTGAAGCCGTCCGAGCAGTATTTGTTATGAGGGATGCCGGTCTCCAGCAGCCCGCACACCCAGCACTGTAGAACATATGGTAAGGTGAGATAAGAGCTAGAGTTGCAGACGTTGCCTGCGCCGCGACTGTTCTGAGGGACGGTGGTGCGGCGCGCACACCCAGCACTATAGAACATAAGGTAAGGTGAGATAAGAGCTAGAGTTGCAGACGTTGCCTGCGCCGCGACTGTTCTGAGGGACGGTGGTGCGGCGCGCACACCCAGCACTATAGAACATAAGGTAAGGTGAGATAAGAGCTAGAGTTGCAGACGTTGCCTGCGCCGCGACTGTTCTGAGGACGGTGGTGTCGACGAGCCTGCACACCCAGCACTACCAGTCGAAGAGCTCGCACTACAAAAGATAAGTCATGGATTATGACTCATGGTAAATTAAGTTCTCGAAGTCGTCCATCCATATATACTTGTACAAAAATATTGCTGGAAGATACCTGTTTTCTAGGGGCAGATAACACATAAAGATACATATTAAACAATTACAAAGATACACAAAAGGAATATTTAAGAAAACAGAGAGTACAAAAAATATATAAGAAAATAAATAAAGAAAACAAACGAAACAAAAAAACATAGACAAAAAATTATAGTAATATAGGTATGTTTTTGTCTAGTATACTTACCGCAGTTACCTTAAAACCAACTGGCGACAGAGGTCATAATGCCATCTATTTCACTCTTGGTTAATCTAAACAAGGGTAAAGGAGATAACATTATGATCTCAGTCGCCAGGTGGTACTGCGTTGTTATGTTATGTTATAGTGGTGTTGGTAGGGATGGTGAACGTGCAGGCGACGTGAAGGAATTTAGAGGAAACACATACCTACACCTGCGAAGCATGTATGCATGCTACGTCCCGTCTTCAAACTATGTACGTCATCGTAGTAGAAAGAAAAGAACTTTTCAGTTGTGGTGGTGGTGGGGGTGGTTAATATTCTGTAGGTGCTGTAAGGTGCTGTGGAGAAAACACATACACCTGCAAAGCATGCATACCTTGGCCACGACATTTCCTGTTTTCGGGCCCAAGAACTCTGGATCATCGTAGTAAATAACGGGGACTACTGGAGTGGTGGTAGTGCGGGTGGTGAACGTTCTGCATTCACGGTAGGAACGCTCTATAAGTAAACGGCTAAAGCTCTGAAACCAAAAACAGCGTCATTTATGGTGAAATTTCAAATAAGCGTTGTAGATGTACTTACAATGTATCGATTTTAGGAAACACCTCATAGAAATAGAAAAACATAAACTTGATTATTTCTGAAAGTATACTTCTGAGAGATTTATGCCCTCATAAAAAATAATCAGGAGACTTAAATTGACATCATGTACTAAAATTTCGTGAGGTTTTTGACTGAAATCACTTTTGCCCTATGTTTGCTGCGGGGTCCTTTCTTTGTACTTCAACTTTACTTTACTTTGTACTTTGTACTCCAAGTAATGGCGATATGTCTTGTTTCTTTTTCAGTGTTTCTGTTTTTGTTGAAGAATATTAGTTTTCACCTAAATATACATATTCTTTGACATATTCCAGTGGGCTAGAGTTTACTTTAAGCGACTATTTAGATTAGATTGTAATGTCAACAGCATATGATATGATGTTGGCGTGTGCTTCATATCGACAGGTGACAACCAAACAAAACTCACTAATTAGTAATTACCACTACAAGTTCACAGCCATAGTGAACCGTATTAATACCTTAATAACGTTGATTTTTGTTTAATTATTTTTTAGTAATTTGTGAGTTTTGGTTGTCACCTGACGATATACAAGTATAAAGTTCGTACATGTACCAGTATAAATATAAACTCTGGTTGTATAGAATTAAGTGTTCTTTACAGACGTCACATCATAAACATTGTCATTCGGTTCTCATGGCTCCTCTACACGATGGGCCATCATACTGGACAACTAAGACGGGTATCGGTGTCGGATGGCTTATGGCGCGGCTGGATGGCGATGAGATGGCTACTGTGTCGGTTTCTCGTCCGCACATCAAAGGTAGTGGTCGTAGTGGGCCAGCGATGGTGCGTACTTCATCTACACGTGGCCTATTCCATAGTGTGTGCTCTCAACCATCGCATGGTGATCTCGCTGGTCTAGCGCTGGACCATCGTGTAGAGGCGCCATAAAGTGCTTGCTTGGTGATTGCATGGTCTAATAAAACATGGTCTTCTATTCCCAGAGTGACACAGGCCTACGTCACAATAACATTGCCACTTTATTTCAACATAACATGTTACATGGGTACATTATACCTATGGTTAATAAGTTAAAATATTTCTTTATAATTTTATAATTTTCATTTATATGTATTTTATCTTAAATTTTACAATAACACGTAATTTTTAATTATTCGTTAGCAATATCTTCCGATTCACGAAAGAAATTTCAGACGTTCGGGTAATTCTGTTTACACTACTGGCAACACAGGATAGCACTGTCACATTTGACAATTCGGATCTAGATAACTTCATGCCCTGACCGTCATCCTTGTCGAACGCGTGTTAATTGTTATTTCCTTCTCGCTCAGTGTCAGCAGTCGCAGTGTTTTCCAAACTTTTCACGTCGTAAGCATGGTAATTAACTTCGAGCAACACCGGCTTCCGACACATCGGAAGGGAGGGGCCCAAGCGATATCTCACCGTACAAATCTTTCTGCCATTTTTCGCGGGGGAAAGGTGCACACAGTCGCACTTCTCACACACTTACATACAAAATCCAATCTGTAATGACGACACAAATACATAGAACATGACACACGTCAAAGACAAATCTTGCAAACCTCGATCTCTTTTTGTGTACGGACGAGTGACAAGTGTCACAACACGCACACTAACACATTTTCGTTGAAGTATGTTATTGTATTCTGAGAGATGAGAAGTCGGATTTGTCGCTCGACCGATCCGCAATTTGTACTGAGCGAGCAAAATCGATAAATCCAACAATTACATGTGACTAAAATATAATAATTGTGTTTGAATGTAATTAAACGTATGATATTTATGTAAAAAAAAATATTATTATTTTTGTAAATTTGATGTCCCCGACCTCTTTTTATAACAAAAAACCGAGCAAACAGGCATTTTTATGCAGCAGTGTTCACGCGCGCGTCTGGACTCGGTCTAGTGAAAAATCCAAGTGCAACTAGTTTTATTACCCGCGCTAGATTAGATTGACGCGCTAATCTTGTACCTCGGCAGAGGGGAAATAGTGCGAATGCCGCCTCCCTTCCGTGTTGCTCGAAGGTAATTAATGTTTTGTTACGAAAATGGTTGGCTGTTCTATTCGGAACTGTAAGAGTAGGAGTGAAAAGGACAGTATAATCAGATAATGTTTCTACATGAATAACTTAAAATTAATGCCGTTAAAATAATTTTCACCGTTGGTTAAAATTCTACCACATTTTAAAGTTTGAGAACCTGTAAACAGCATGATGACGTAGGCCTGTATGTCAGTTAGGTCATTCGCGAATCTCGGAATAGAGTACCAGGCGGAGTATATGCGGCCATGGGTGATGGCCTGTGCGATCGGCTGCACAGGCAATCACCAAGCACAATATATTTTTGGAAAACGAAGATAGCATAGTATTATATTGAGTAGTCCACGTAATATCCGTTATGGTAGCATTGCTCATTTTCTGTCTATATAATTAGATTTAATTATACTTTGTATCTTTAGGTATTTAAATAAAAGTAAACAATTTGTACATTTTCGGGTAGTTATAACATTTATTGGTTAACCGACAAAATACAAAACCACCTGGATTAGGGTGGAGCGTCGTTGTATCGGAAAAAATTATCAATGTGGAAATTGTGGAACCGGTACAAAAAGTTGCAGATTGTCATGTAGATTAATTATATAGTGATTATATCAAGTTTCAAAACCAACACTACTTTTAGCCCTCTACCCAGCCGCTAAAGAAATTAATAAAGGTTTCATCAATAATTTAAATATACTATTTCACTAATATGTGTACATTTTATTGAAATTATATAATACTTATTTAATAAGCGTATAATAAGTTATTACCAAAATTTTTGTGCATTTTTCAATATTTATGAAATAAGAAAATTTCAAACTTTCATGTTAAACAGCAATTTCATGCAAAACAAGGAAAATGCTACAGTGTAAAAAAATTATAAGAGTTATTTTTTTAGACATTCTTGTGCCAAAGTAACGACGTTATTCGTCCAATCACTGGGCAACTGAGGGATCTCGCTGCTTACGGCAGCCAGGCGAACACCGACCTGATCATCGGCTGCGATGCAAATGCTCACCACGTCATCTGGGGGAGCTCGGATGTCAACAGAAGAGGAGAGAAGGTACTGGATTTTCTGGTAAGCTCTTCTTTACAACTATTAAATAAAGGCAATGAACCGACATTCGTCAATGCAAGGCGGGGGGAAGTTATTGATATAACGCTAGCGTCCAACAACGCGAGTAATAAGATTAGCTCATGGCATGTCTCTGGGGAGATTTCTTTATCGGACCACAGATATATATGCTTCAGGTATAAGACTAAAATCCAACTAGAAACTATACGCAAACGGAATCCCAGGAACACCAACTGGTTAGCGTTCAAAAGTGACCTGGAGGTGGAACTGGGAGACCCTAAAGGCAAGTTAAACTCTATTATTGACATAGAACTTGAAACAGACAGAATAGCACAAGCTGTCTATACAGCTTGGACAAACAACTGCCCGGAAAAGAAAATCCTGGCGAAGAAGGTGCCCTGGGGGAACCCGGAGATTGCAAAACTCCGGAAGGAAACCAGGGCTGTCTTCAATGATGCTAAAAGGACCAATGACTTCGAGCATTACGCGCGAAAACTCACGGAATACAGCAAAGCTGTGAGGAAAGCAAAAAGGAAAGCATGGATGAACCATTGCGATCAAATCAGGTCCATACCGGAAGGCATGAGACTTACAAAGGCATTAGCTGCAACGAAGTCAGTTCCACTCACTTCCATTAGAAGAAGTGACGGAAGAATGACTGAAACGGGGCTAGAAACCCTCAAAGTTATGTGTGACACACACTTCCCAGGCTCGATAATACATCAGAGCGTAACGGACGATGTAGCAACCGGTGCAATGGAACAATCCATCAGCACGACCAGGTACAACTGGGACACGTCTAAAAAGGTAGTAGATCACGATAAGATACAATGGGCACTATCCACATTTCAACCATACAAAGCCCCGGGGCCAGATGGAATCTACCCCATACTACTACAAGAGGGCGCCAATGTACTAATACCGCACTTAGGTAGACTGTACAGAGCGTGCATAGCCTTCGGACACGTACCGCGTGTGTGGAGGATGGTAAAGGTAACGTACTTGCCTAAACCAGGCAAAGCAGATTACACAGAAGCCAAATCATACAGGCCTATAAGTCTGTCATCATTTTTCCTCAAAACACTGGAGAAACTGGTAGACAGACACATAAGGGATGGTCCTCTTAAGAGGCATCCGCTGCACCAATTGCAGTGTGCGTATCAGCCGGGTAAATCGACTGAAACGGCACTACACTTGGTGACAACCAGAGCGGAACAGGCGATAGAGAACAAAGAACTATGTCTGGCCACTTTTATAGACGTGGAGGGGGCATTTGATCGCACCACGTATCAGGCAATCAATATTGCAGCATCTAAACATGGCATAGAACCAACAATCTGTAGATGGATTGGTACTATGCTAAATAGCCGACTAATAAAATCCTCCCTTATGGGAGATGAAATATTAGCTACGGCTACGAAGGGTTGTCCACAGGGTGGGGTTCTCTCACCAACTCTCTGGAGTCTGGTAGTTAACTCACTGTTGGAAGAACTAAACAAAGGCCCAATACACACGGTAGGGTACGCAGATGATTTAGTGATTCTTGTAAACGGGAAATTCCCGGGAACAGTATCGGAAATCATGAATAAAGCACTGAAGCAAGTGGAAAGATGGTGCAACTGTCATCAACTCTCCATAAACCCAGGCAAAACAGTGGTAATACCGTTTACCAGGAAAAAGACCCTTAATGGCATAAAGCAGCTGAAGCTTTATGGAAGGGTACTGGAAATGTCCAATGAAGTGAAATATCTAGGCGTTACACTAGATAAAGAACTGAACTGGAGAAAGCATGTCGAACTAACAACCACCAAGGCACTTAGAGTGTTTGGAATGTGTAGATCGGCTTATGGCAAAACGTGGGGTCTAAACCCAAAGGCTAAGATGGATCTATACCATGATGGTAAGACCTATCATCTTGTACGGATGCCTGGCATGGTGGCCAAGGACACTAAAGAGCACATGCAGGGATGCCCTTATGAAAATACAAAGAACGGCATGCATGGCTATTACTGGCGCGTTTAGAACGACGCCAACAGCGGCGATGGAGGTACTGCTAGACCTCTCGCCGCTACACCTAGTGATACAATCTGAGGCGCGGAAATCGCTACACAGGTTGACCCTAACAGGCCTCTGGAGCGATAGCAAGCCAAAGACCAAACACACAAACATGGAATGCGACAATTTCATGAAAAGGATTACGAACATGGGCTGCGATAAGATGCAACCCAAGTTTATGTTCCATAAGAATTTTAACGTTAAAATTCCAACAAAGGCTGAGTGGACCGAAGGTCTTGAAGCACCAATCTCTGATGAAAACGACATTATATGGTACACAGATGGGTCTAAGACAGAATCTGGTACGGGGGCAGGCATTTATGCAAATGACTTTAGTAGTAGTATAAGCATGGGCAATTACGCCACTGTCTTCCAAGCCGAGACATTCGCTATAATTGCCTGTGTGCATGAGAATATAGTTAGGCGAACCCAAGGGAAGAATATCTATATACTCAGCGACAGTCAGGCCGCTCTCAAAGCGCTCGAAGCTCCCAGAGTGGACTCTAGACTGGTATATAATGGCGTCCAAGCTCTGAACCAGCTTGGAAGGCAAAACAGGGTGCAACTGGTATGGATCCCAGGGCACGAGGGATTCATAGGCAATGAAAATGCAGATGAACTCGCCAGAGCCGGATCTGTAAGTAACCTTATAGGTCCGGAACCATTCGTGGGGCTCTCACAGGGAACCATCACAACGGCTATTAAAGACCATACCAAGACCAAACACCAGGAAGAATGGGATAGTCTGACGGGTCTAAAGCATGCAAAGCTCTTTATGCAAGGAATAGACTCCGGCTGGAGTCAAAGCTTTGGAAACTTAGCAAAAGACAACTCCAAATCATAACGGGGGTGTTTACTGGCCATTACGGGGTCAAAGGATTTCTGGCCAAGATGGGACACTCTGACAACACCGATTGTCGTATGTGTGGCGAAGAGGAAGAGACAGTAAGACACTTAATGTGTGAATGTCACGCCCTCGCCAGACAAAGAATGAAGGACTTTGGAGCAGGATACCTGGAACCAAAGGACTTTAAAACGCTACCCATGAGCTCCATCATCCGACACATGGATATGGTGGGAAAAGCTCTTGAGTAGTTGACGGATCTCTTCTAGGGGGTAACTGCACAAAAGATCCCTATGGGTCGAAGTGTATCCGCAAGGGCCCCCGAAAACAATAAGATAAGATAACGACGTTATTGATTACGAAAAGTATCATTTTACTGCAAAAAATGGGTTCCTTATATATTTTAAATAAGCGTCAAATTTTGCCCTTCGGTGTCGCTTACGCCCTTTTTGGGCATGTTCATACGTATGTTAGGCATATAATATATTTACTTTTACTAGTAGTATTTTTATTATTTTATCAGGTTCGAAATAGTTTTCACGGTTCTGTAATAAGTTGTAAACTCCAATTTGTGCAGAATATCCGGGTTAAAGGCCCTTTTCCATAAAACCCCTAATTACGTGGTTTTACCGTGTCAAAAAAATATACGTTATAAACAAAAATAAGTATAGGAATCGAGTATAATGGTTTAGGCCCAGTTCTACAGGTATCGTCTTGGGTCGTCCCATTCGTTTTTCGTGAAGTTCTTAAATTAGTCCTATTCTGCTTTCGTCACTCATTCTACATTCGTCACTATCGTTGGTGGCTTTCAAACCTTTCAATGTAGAATGAGTGACGAAAGCAGAATGGGACTAATTTAAGAACTTGACGAAAAACGAATGGGACGCCCCAAGACCTCAAGAAGAGAAGATTTCTATTAAGGAGTGGGTCCAGTAAAAAAGTAGCTCTGAATTATATGGTTTTTGCTATTTATGAAGCATTTTTTTTTATAATTTGGTTAATATAGGTACTATAAAATAAAAATATAAAATAAAATAATATCGATAAATATGAGATTGTTTGAGTTTTCTCATTTTTATTGCAATGTACTTTGTAACTTTTTGAACAGTACAATTTGATAATATTTGTTGGCCGTTTTCTACAACGCCACTAATGAAGTTCCAGTTTCATAACCTTTTTATGCTTTTAAGAACATCATCTAACGAATAAGCTATTCCAATAAACTGGAATTTTTACTTGGGTAGTTAGGAAGTCTCTCCAATCTAACCTATGACAGAGGTTTTTCTATGGAAGACCATTCTCTGTAAAAATAGCAAATATACAAAAGTAGAAATTCCATGAAACTACCTCTGAAGCCAAATAAAAAAAGTTTTTTGTGGAACGAAAAATAATTTAATAATGTATGGCGGGGGCGGCGGCAGCGGCTGAAATCCTAAAACGCCGCAAATATGCTGGTTTTACAAACAACCACATATTTGCGGCGTTCGCGGTAGAGACCCTGGGGCCGTGGTGTCGTACGCTCACATTATTTTTAAGGGCCTAAAAATACTATTTGAAACCACGGGTGAGCCTAGGGCTGGCTCATTCCTAGGCCAAATAATAGGCATAGCTATTCAGCGTGGGAATGTAGCCAGCCTTATGGGCACCCTTCCGCAGGGGACAGATCTGGGGGACCTAAGATAGGTGGACAAGTTTTATTTATTTTATTAGTTTTAATTTATTTAGTTTATACATACTTAATTTTAGTAATAGTTTATAAGTTTTGTTATTGAATTAATTTTCCCCGAATACAGAATTAAAGTTAAGTAAATAAATAAAAAAATGGTATTAATTCGCTCATCAAACTTTTAGAAAAAACGATGTGTATGAGATTTAGCTTATAATTTCCTTCAAAAGACACTGTTCAAGGTGTCATGAGAGATGTAATATAAAACGCGAAAACTTTCACCCTTTTATATTAAATACGAGTGTATTTAATTGTAAAGAATAGTATCTACAGATCACTATAAATAAATAAATATATAAATATTAGGGGACATCTTACACAGATCAACCTAGCCCCAAACTAAGCAAAACTTGTATTATGAATGCTAGGCGACGATATATATACTTATATAGATAAATACATACTTATATACATAGAAAACACCCATGACTCAGGAACAAATATCTGTGTTCATCACACAAATAAATGCCCTTACCGGGATTCGAACCCAGGACCATCGGCTTAACAGGCAGGGTCACTACCCGCTAGATCAGACCGGTCGTCAAACTATAGAAATGAACTGCTTCAATTGCAATTCTACATAATTTGAATTTTACAGAATCTTAATTCTACATATTCACAATTCTACAGATTCCCGATTCTACATAATTGAAGTTCTACAGATTCCCAATTCTACATATTAGCAATTATACAGACTCCCATTTCCACAAACTCCCAATTCTACAGATTCCCAAACAGATTTCCAGTCCTACAGAATCCCAATTCTACAGATGTTTGGTTTAATGTTTGGTTTTTATTAAGAGTAGGTCTTGTTGAGTGATTAAATAATACGATTAAATTTAATTCGCACTCGTTTTATTTGCTGAAAACTACAATTGTCCACAGGTAGAACCGCTTATTAGAATTTAAATAAATATGAAGCTCTTTGCTGTAACAGAAAAGTAAGCAAAATTTGGTCATTTTGAAGGATGCTAATCTGCAGAGTTTAAGAATTTGAGCAAAATTTTGCATCTGACCACGAAGAAAGCGGTTCTGCTTTATAATAGATAATAAATAAATAATCTGTGCAGTTAGGAATTTGTGGAATTAGGATACTGTAGATATGAGAAACTGTGGCATTAAGAATATGTAGAATTGGGAACCTGTACAATTGGTTATCTGTTAAATTGGGAATCCGTAGATTCGAGAATCTGTAGAATTGGGAATCAGTATAATTGGTTATCTGTTAAATTGGGAATCAGTATAATTGATTATCTGTTAAATTGGGAATCCGTAGATTAGAGAATCTGTAGAATTGGGAATCTGCAGACATGGGCCTAAACCGAGTATATCTGTAACAAAAAGATGGTATTTAATGAATAAAACTTGTATAAAAAAATAAGCATAAATAAAATTGATTAAAAATATACATATATTGCTATATGTGTCGCTTAACTTCAAACTCGGGTAAATCCATTCGACCCTCACAGCAAATATCTACCCTATTACCTTTTCTTAATACCAAAATCCTTCGAGCAACACGGAAGGGAGGCGGCATTCGCACTATTTCCCCTCTGCCGAGGTACAAGATTAGCGCGTCAATCTAATCTAGCGCGGGTAATAAAACTAGTTGCACTTGGATTTTTCACTAGACCGAGTCCAGACGCGCGCGTGAACACTGCTGCACAAAAATGCCTGTTTGCTCGGTTTTTTGTTATAAAAAGAGGTCGGGGACATCAAATTTACAAAAAGAAAGTGTTACATTTCACATGTAATATTTTTTTTTACATATCATACGTTTAATTACATTCAAACACAATTATTATATTTTAGTCTCATGTAATTGTTGGATTTATCGATTTTGCTCGCTCAGTACAAATTGCGGATCGGTCGAGCGACAAATCCGACTTCTCGTCTCTCAGAATACAATAACATACTTCAACGAAAATGTGTTAGTGTGCGTGTTGTGACACTTGTCACTCGTCCGTACACAAAAAGAGATCGAGGTTTGCAAGATTTGTCTTTGACGTGTGTCATTTTCTATGTATTTGTGTCGTCATTACAGATTGGATTTTGTATGTAAGTGTGTGAGAAGTGCGACTGTGTGCACCTTTCCCCCCGCGAAAAATGGCAGAAAGATTTCTACGGTGAGATATCGCTTGGGCCCCTCCCTTCCGATGTGTCGGAAGCCGGTGTTGCTCGAAGCCAAAATCGCATAATCTGACAGATGGATTTACCCGAGTTCGAAGTTAAGCGACTCATATATAATCGAATAGTAGAGGGCTAAAAGTATATACCAATATTTTTTTTATTTTTTTCCCTGAAATAATAAAAAATTAGACATCCTTTTAGAGGGGTTCCATTGCTAGGTATATTCAAGAATTTTGGTTTTCGCTCCATCCTAACCTGGATCTGTCACTGAACGACCTGACTTTAACCTAATACATTATTTGATCGTGTAATGTTTTCATCTACCCTCAACTGGATTAAGGAGCCATTTGAGGGTAGATTTTGTTTACTTTTATTTAAATACCTATAAAGATACAGAGTATAGTTATAAAATTCAACATGTGTCAATATCCCTCGCTATATCATGCCTCCTCTACAAGTCTACACTATCGGCAATGACCGTCGATAGTACAGTCAGCCAAGAAAGTGGTCTACCACTTTCTTGGCTGACCGTACCTACCTATCATCGTCTATATTATCGTGCTAACATACACACTATTGCCTGTATACTGTGTGTATCGTTATTTGCGTTATTTGACATCTGTCACTTACAACAGCAATACAACGTAAAATGTCTTGCACATCGAAATCACAAAGGAAAACAATTGCACTCCGAACGTTTACGTTCTACGTCTTTTTTTATTTATTTTAGGGTTGGCCGGACACCACCGTTATGAATCGGTAGTCGTCTAAGTAAATCGATATGAATTTTACATTTTTCTTTTAATAAAAATAAGGAAAACGTGGATAATTAACTGTAAATATGGATATATTTATCGTCACCTAACAGACAACAAATTTGACACAGAAATAACATAAATAAACTTTAAAATAGATCCCCTGTTAGTTTAGATTTTGACGATGGGTGCGACCTACTCGGTCGGTGTATTAAATGCATTTACCTTGCGGGAAAACCATATAATTCTAGCTTTATTTAAATCTCAAATAAAAATTCATTATACGTCACAATTCGATACCTCAGTCTACGTGCCATCCAATCGTAATCGCTTGCTGTGACAATCGATTTGGGTTAGTTACATCTCTATATACGTCAGTCATAATGTGTCAAATATCGCAAATAATAACGCATACAGTATAGTAGCAACCACCCGGCGATTCCCTTTGATGCTCAAAAACCGACAACTCACGGGTCGCAGGACTCGCATCAGGCGATGATAGACGACGACTGGCGGGGACTGCCGAGTATGCCTTCTACACTATAGTCCACGCCAGTCATCATCTATCATCATCATCATATATCATCGCCGTCAAGAATACGTACCACGAAGAGGTTGGACACGTCGTAATCTGTCCACCGAGGTTCCATCTTTATGGCCCAGAATAACCCGGTGAAATTCATCCGCCTCGGCTCCGGCGACGGCGTGGGCGTGTCCCATGGGCATTTGCGTCTGTAATCATGTACAATATTGTATATTCGCCATCAGATCGTAGTTATTGGTCGTAGCCACCATGCCATGCTCGTACCTACACCGTGGCCTGGAATAACCCGTGATATCGGTCTTGTTTTAGAGATGATGACAATTCTTGTGAAATGTGTTTTTGTAATAACATTCAGTACTTATAGTATAGATGTAGTGCTTAATTATTTTCCATCGTTATTTCACGGAAACGTAAGTGAGTGTAGGCACACGAATGGATAGCTACCTATTACATGTAACTTAATATAACCGCGGCTGCGCCCGCGATGCTTTAGTCAGTCAATAAATAGGTTCTGAACTTCCTACACGTGTCCTCGGAATTATAGTTATTAGCAATCTTCACTCTGCAACCTGAATTAAGGTGAGTTCGACTAAGATCGGACACCGGGTAAGATCGTATGATTCAAATTTCTGCCTCTTGCGGGGCTTTTTTTTAATGCTGGCAAGGTGATGCAATGCGCTGTTTTGTGCCGCACTTGTCGCTCCGTCTAACAAGTCGCGAGATAAGTGCAAACGTCCAAAAAATGAGATTTTTTATTGTGTCCGGAAATACCCTTCGCCAGTTTTTCTTGAATAACTGGCAAGTTGAAGCGTTATTTGTTTCTTTTACAGATTGCATATTATTTTTATTAAATTTGTGACAAATCTGTATATTTGGAATTTTGATACGATGCCTGTAGGCCGAGATCCGGTCTTACCCGAAGTGGTAAAAGATCGGATGCTAATCATCCGATCTTAAATTCTCAGGGATGCTCAAACTTTATTCGTGCCACCACTATTTCTAATTAAATTAGGTATTCAGGTAAATATGATTAATAGTAGATATTAAATCACAATAAAGCTCCCAAATCATCTTGTATTGGTCGCTACACTTAGCTAAGTAACACCACATACTTAAATGATCTCTTATACTTAATCAAATATGTTTCTATCTTTTTTATAAAGACGCAGCTTTACTAAAAACGCAGACTGATTAAAAATGTTCGTATTCATTCCTCCAGTTTCATATTAATTTATCCTTAAATCCTCTTTTATCACCTATTTCAACCTACCGCCCTTATGGTGTTAATGAACCCACGTGGTTCATTGACTCTGCACGGGTTTATTGACCCCACATCTAAAGTTTGACAACCATAATTTCTTGAATATTGAGCGCATGGTGTAAGATTGGACAGACAAATGCAAAAAAATAAAAATCGGGTCGGATATGATAGCCCGAATTACTGCTAGGCCAATTCTTATATATATTAATCAGTAGGTAAAACCGGTTATTTTGCAATAGTAAACTCTTTGGTACCAGCAATAGGGCCGAACTTATAGGCCCGTCTGTTCTTACACCACCAGGTAAAAAAATAATGTTGTCAATTAATTTTTTGTTTCCTCTATTTAAACACTCATTACACGCTCATTATGGCGTCTAGAAACATAATAAAATTCTATTATAGGTACCGAGTGTGGCCTGTAACACGAGCAAATAATTAAAACATAGATAAAAACGGTGACACATTTGTTCAACAACTTTTAAAAAATATGAAGTATTTAGACTCCCTATTTTTCATACAAAATAAATATTACCTTCAATGGACGCCATTGCCACGCCATATCATTGTGTCACGTTGCTTGTCACGTCTTAAACATAACAAAATTCGCAATACATTGCGTCTTAGAATAAACTTTAAAGTGTATTAAAAATCAAACCACAAGTTATTTTTAAAAGTCGCTGAACAAATGTTTGTCAGTATGAGGAGTACAGCCTACAGTTTAATTTTTTGCTCATATTACAGGCCACACCCGGTATAGAGCATTTCTTTATTATCAATTCTGTACTTGAATCATGTCCCCTATCCACAAGATGAGAAAAAAAAATCCAACATCATCTCAAGCCACCTAAAAACGTCCGAAACTTTGCCGAACTCACCTTACGTAAATCAGGCAACGAAATGCTAAAAAAAGTTGTAGATTAGTTGTGTGTTGTAGTACTTGTAGTTGGTTGTTGTTGTTCCATTACTCACTTTCTGACAATAAGTGATTTGTATACAATACAAAACAAAGTTATTATTGTGTAGATGTAGAGGGAAATGCTAGGAACACAATTTTTGACTCTCTAAATTTATTGTCTAGTTATTAGACAAGTGAGACCAACTTACTTTTATTTGTTTATTTACCTGATGTCTAGTTATTAGACAAGTGAGACCAGCTTACCTGATGTATAGTTATTAGACAAGTGAAACCGGCTTACCTGATGTCTAGTTATTAGACAAGTGAGACCGGCTTACCTGTTGTCTAGTTAGACAAGTGAGACCAGCTTACCTGATGTCTAGTTATTAGACAAGTGAGACCGGCTTACCAGATGTCTAGTTATTAGACAAGTGGGACCGGCTTATCTGATGTCTAGTTATTAGACAAGTGAGACCGAGCTTACCAGATGTCTAGTTATTAGACAAGTGGGACCGGCTTACCTGATGTCTAGTTATTAGACAAGTGAGACCGCCTTACCTGATGTCTAGTTATTAGACAAGTGAGACCGAGCTTACCAGATGTCTAGTTAGACAAGTGAGACCAGCTTACCTGATGTCTAGTTATTAGACAAGTGAGACCGGCTTACCTGTTGTCTAGTTAGACAAGTGAGACCAGCTTACCTGTTGTCTAGTTAGACAAGTGAGACCAGCTTACCTGATGTCTAGTTATTAGACAAGTGAGACCGCCTTACCTGATGTCTAGTTATTAGACAAGTGGGACCGGCTTATCTGATGTCTAGTTATTAGACAAGTGAGACCGAGCTTACCAGATGTCTAGTTATTAGACAAGTGGGACCGGCTTACCTGATGTCTAGTTATTAGACAAGTGAGACCGCCTTACCTGATGTCTAGTTATTAGACAAGTGGGACCGCCTTACCTGATGTCTAGTTAGACAAGTGAGACCAGCTTACCTGATGTCTAGTTATTAGACAAGTGAGACCGGCTTACCTGTTGTCTAGTTAGACAAGTGAGACCAGCTTACCTGTTGTCTAGTTAGACAAGTGAGACCAGCTTACCTGATGTCTAGTTATTAGACAAGTGGGACCGGCTTATCTGATGTCTAGTTATTAGACAAGTGAGACCGAGCTTACCAGATGTCTAGTTATTAGACAAGTGGGACCGGCTTACCTGATGTCTAGTTATTAGACAAGTGAGACCGCCTTACCTGATGTCTAGTTATTAGACAAGTGGGACCGCCTTACCTGATGTCTAGTTAGACAAGTGAGACCAGCTTACCTGATGTCTAGTTATTAGACAAGTGAGACCGGCTTACCTGTTGTCTAGTTAGACAAGTGAGACCAGCTTACCTGTTGTCTAGTTAGACAAGTGAGACCAGCTTACCTGATGTCTAGTTATTAGACAAGTGGGACCGGCTTATCTGATGTCTAGTTATTAGACAAGTGAGACCGAGCTTACCAGATGTCTAGTTATTAGACAAGTGGGACCGGCTTACCTGATGTCTAGTTATTAGACAAGTGAGACCGCCTTACCTGATGTCTAGTTATTAGACAAGTGGGACCGGCTTATCTGATGTCTAGTTATTAGACAAGTGAGACCGAGCTTACCAGATGTCTAGTTATTAGACAAGTGGGACCGGCTTACCTGATGTCTAGTTATTAGACAAGTGAGACCGCCTTACCTGATGTCTAGTTATTAGACAAGTGGGACCGCCTTACCTGATGTCTAGTTAGACAAGTGAGACCAGCTTACCTGATGTCTAGTTATTAGACAAGTGAGACCGGCTTACCTGTTGTCTAGTTAGACAAGTGAGACCAGCTTACCTGTTGTCTAGTTAGACAAGTGAGACCAGCTTACCTGATGTCTAGTTATTAGACAAGTGGGACCGGCTTATCTGATGTCTAGTTATTAGACAAGTGAGACCGAGCTTACCAGATGTCTAGTTATTAGACAAGTGAGACCGGCTTACCAGATGTCTAGTTATTAGACAAGTGGGACCGCCTTACCTGTTGTCTAGTTATTAGACAAGTGAGACCGGCTTACCTGATGTCTAGTTATTAGACAAGTGGGACCGGCTTATCTGATGTCTAGTTATTAGACAAGTGAGACCGAGCTTACCAGATGTCTAGTTATTAGACAAGTGAGACCGGCTTACCAGATGTCTAGTTATTAGACAAGTGAGACCGGCTTACCAGATGTCTAGTTATTAGACAAGTGAGACCGCCTTACCTGTTGTCTAGTTATTAGACAAGTGAGACCGCCTTACCTGTTGTCTAGTTATTAGACAAGTGAGACCAGCTTACCTGATGTCTAATTATTAGACAAGTGAGACCGGTTTACTTGATGTCTAGTTATTAGACAAGTGAGACCAGCTTACCTGATGTCTAGTTATTAGACAAGTGAGACCGCCTTACCTGTTGTCTAGTTATTAGACAAGTGAGACCAGCTTACCTGATGTCTAATTATTAGACAAGTGAGACCGGTTTACTTGATGTCTAGTTATTAGACAAGTGAGACCGCCTTACCTGTTGTCTAGTTATTAGACAAGTGAGACCGATCTTACCTGATGTCTAGTTATTAGACAAGTGAGACCAGCTTACCTGATGTGTAGTTATTAGACAAGTTAGACCGAGCTTACCTGATGTCTAGTTATTAGACAAGTGAGACCAGCTTACCTGATGTGTAGTTATTAGACAAGTGAGACCGGCTTACCTGTTGTCTAGTTATTAGACAAGTGAGACCGGCTTACCTGATGTCTAGTTATTAGACAAGTGACACCGGCTTACCTGTTGTCTAGTTATTAGACAAGTGAGACCGGTTTACTTGATGTCTAGTTATTAGACAAGTGGGACCGCCTTACCTGATGTCTAGTTATTAGACAAGTGGGACCGCCTTACCTGATGTCTAGTTATTAGATAAGTGAGACCGCCTTACCTGATGTCTAGTTATTAGACAAGTGAGACCAGCTTACCTGATGTCTAGTTATTAGACAAGTGAGACCGGCTTACCTGATGTCTAGTTATTAGACAAGTGACACCGGCTTACCTGATGTCTAGTTATTAGACAAGTGAGACCGGCTTACCTGATGTCTAGTTATTAGACAAGTGGGACCGCCTTACCTGATGTCTAGTTATTAGATAAGTGAGACCGCCTTACCTGATGTCTAGTTATTAGACAAGTGAGACCAGCTTACCTGATGTCTAGTTATTAGACAAGTGAGACCGGCTTACCTGATGTCTAGTTATTAGACAAGTGACACCGGCTTACCTGATGTCTAGTTATTAGACAAGTGAGACCGATCTTACCTGTTGTCTAGTTATTAGATAAGTGAGACCGCCTTACCTGATGTCTAGTTAGACAAGTGAGACCAGCTTACCTGATGTCTAGTTATTAGACAAGTGGGACCAGCTTACCTGATGTGTAGTTATTAGACAAGTTAGACCGAGCTTACCTGATGTCTAGTTATTAGACAAGTGAGACCAGCTTACCTGATGTGTAGTTATTAGACAAGTTAGACCGAGCTTACCTGATGTCTAGTTATTAGACAAGTGAGACCAGCTTACCTGATGTGTAGTTATTAGACAAGTGAGACCGGCTTACCTGTTGTCTAGTTATTAGACAAGTGAGACCGGCTTACCTGATGTCTAGTTATTAGACAAGTGACACCGGCTTACCTGTTGTCTAGTTATTAGACAAGTGAGACCGGTTTACTTGATGTCTAGTTATTAGACAAGTGACACCGGCTTACCTGATGTCTAGTTATTAGACAAGTGGGACCGCCTTACCTGATGTCTAGTTATTAGACAAGTGAGACCGGCTTACCTGATGTCTAGTTATTAGACAAGTGACACCGGCTTACCTGATGTCTAGTTATTAGACAAGTGAGACCGGCTTATCTGATGTCTAGTTATTAGACAAGTGAGACCGAGCTTACCTGATGTCTAGTTATTAGATAAGTGAGACCGCCTTACCTGATGTCTAGTTATTAGACAAGTGGGACCGGCTTATCTGATGTCTAGTTATTAGACAAGTGAGACCGAGCTTACCTGATGTCTAGTTATTAGACAAGTGAGACCAGCTTACCTGTTGTCTAGTTAGACAAGTGAGACCAGCTTACCTGTTGTCTAGTTATTAGACAAGTGAGACCAGCTTACCTGTTGTCTAGTTAGACAAGTGAGACCAGCTTACCTGATGTCTAGTTATTAGACAAGTGGGACCGGCTTATCTGATGTCTAGTTATTAGACAAGTGAGACCAGCTTACCTGATGTGTAGTTATTAGACAAGTGAGACCGCCTTACCTGATGTCTAGTTATTAGACAAGTGAGACCGGCTTACCTGTTGTCTAGTTATTAGACAAGTGAGACCGGTTTACTTGATGTCTAGTTATTAGACAAGTGACACCGGCTTACCTGATGTCTAGTTATTAGACAAGTGACACCGGCTTACCTGTTGTCTAGTTATTAGACAAGTGAGACCGGCTTACCTGATGTCTAGTTATTAGACAAGTGACACCGGCTTACCTGTTGTCTAGTTATTAGACAAGTGGGACCGCCTTACCTGATGTCTAGTTATTAGACAAGTGAGACCGGCTTATCTGATGTCTAGTTATTAGACAAGTGACACCGGCTTACCTGTTGTCTAGTTATTAGACAAGTGGGACCGCCTTACCTGATGTCTAGTTATTAGACAAGTGAGACCGGCTTACCTGATGTCTAGTTATTAGACAAGTGACACCGGCTTACCTGATGTCTAGTTATTAGACAAGTGAGACCGGCTTACCTGATGTCTAGTTATTAGACAAGTGACACCGGCTTACCTGTTGTCTAGTTATTAGACAAGTGGGACCGCCTTACCTGATGTCTAGTTATTAGACAAGTGAGACCGGCTTACCTGATGTCTAGTTATTAGACAAGTGACACCGGCTTACCTGATGTCTAGTTATTAGACAAGTGAGACCGATCTTACCTGTTGTCTAGTTATTAGATAAGTGAGACCGCCTTACCTGATGTCTAGTTATTAGACAAGTGGGACCGAGCTTACCTGATGTCTAGTTATTAGACAAGTGAGACCAGCTTACCTGTTGTCTAGTTATTAGACAAGTGAGACCAGCTTACCTGTTGTCTAGTTAGACAAGTGAGACCAGCTTACCTGATGTCTAGTTATTAGACAAGTGGGACCGGCTTATCTGATGTCTAGTTATTAGACAAGTGAGACCAGCTTACCTGATGTGTAGTTATTAGACAAGTGAGACCGCCTTACCTGATGTCTAGTTATTAGACAAGTGAGACCGGCTTACCTGTTGTCTAGTTATTAGACAAGTGAGACCGGTTTACTTGATGTCTAGTTATTAGACAAGTGACACCGGCTTACCTGATGTCTAGTTATTAGACAAGTGACACCGGCTTACCTGTTGTCTAGTTATTAGACAAGTGAGACCGGTTTACTTGATGTCTAGTTATTAGACAAGTGACACCGGCTTACCTGATGTCTAGTTATTAGACAAGTGGGACCGCCTTACCTGATGTCTAGTTATTAGACAAGTGAGACCGGCTTACCTGATGTCTAGTTATTAGACAAGTGACACCGGCTTACCTGATGTCTAGTTATTAGACAAGTGAGACCGGCTTATCTGATGTCTAGTTATTAGACAAGTGAGACCGAGCTTACCTGATGTCTAGTTATTAGATAAGTGAGACCGCCTTACCTGATGTCTAGTTATTAGACAAGTGGGACCGGCTTATCTGATGTCTAGTTATTAGACAAGTGAGACCGAGCTTACCTGATGTCTAGTTATTAGACAAGTGAGACCAGCTTACCTGTTGTCTAGTTAGACAAGTGAGACCAGCTTACCTGATGTCTAGTTATTAGACAAGTGAGACCGGCTTATCTGATGTCTAGTTATTAGACAAGTGAGACCGAGCTTACCTGTTGTCTAGTTATTAGATAAGTGAGACCGCCTTACCTGATGTCTAGTTATTAGACAAGTGAGACCAGCTTACCTGATGTCTAGTTATTAGACAAGTGAGACCGGCTTACCTGATGTCTAGTTATTAGACAAGTGACACCGGCTTACCTGATGTCTAGTTATTAGACAAGTGAGACCGGCTTATCTGATGTCTAGTTATTAGACAAGTGAGACCGAGCTTACCTGATGTCTAGTTATTAGATAAGTGAGACCGCCTTACCTGATGTCTAGTTATTAGACAAGTGGGACCGGCTTATCTGATGTCTAGTTATTAGACAAGTGAGACCGAGCTTACCTGATGTCTAGTTATTAGACAAGTGAGACCAGCTTACCTGTTGTCTAGTTAGACAAGTGAGACCAGCTTACCTGATGTCTAGTTATTAGACAAGTGAGACCGGCTTATCTGATGTCTAGTTATTAGACAAGTGAGACCGAGCTTACCTGTTGTCTAGTTATTAGATAAGTGAGACCGCCTTACCTGATGTCTAGTTATTAGACAAGTGAGACCAGCTTACCTGATGTCTAGTTATTAGACAAGTGAGACCGGCTTACCTGATGTCTAGTTATTAGACAAGTGACACCGGCTTACCTGATGTCTAGTTATTAGACAAGTGAGACCGATCTTACCTGTTGTCTAGTTATTAGATAAGTGAGACCGCCTTACCTGATGTCTAGTTATTAGACAAGTGGGACCGAGCTTACCTGATGTCTAGTTATTAGACAAGTGAGACCAGCTTACCTGTTGTCTAGTTATTAGACAAGTGAGACCAGCTTACCTGTTGTCTAGTTAGACAAGTGAGACCAGCTTACCTGATGTCTAGTTATTAGACAAGTGGGACCGGCTTATCTGATGTCTAGTTATTAGACAAGTGAGACCAGCTTACCTGATGTGTAGTTATTAGACAAGTGAGACCGCCTTACCTGATGTCTAGTTATTAGACAAGTGAGACCGGCTTACCTGTTGTCTAGTTATTAGACAAGTGAGACCGGCTTACCTGATGTCTAGTTATTAGACAAGTGACACCGGCTTACCTGTTGTCTAGTTATTAGACAAGTGAGACCGGTTTACTTGATGTCTAGTTATTAGACAAGTGACACCGGCTTACCTGATGTCTAGTTATTAGACAAGTGAGACCGGCTTATCTGATGTCTAGTTATTAGACAAGTGAGACCGGCTTACCTGATGTCTAGTTATTAGACAAGTGAGACCGGCTTACCTGATGTCTAGTTATTAGACAAGTGGGACCGCCTTACCTGATGTCTAGTTATTAGACAAGTGAGACCGGCTTACCTGATGTCTAGTTATTAGACAAGTGACACCGGCTTACCTGATGTCTAGTTATTAGACAAGTGAGACCGGCTTATCTGATGTCTAGTTATTAGACAAGTGAGACCGAGCTTACCTGATGTCTAGTTATTAGATAAGTGAGACCGCCTTACCTGATGTCTAGTTATTAGACAAGTGGGACCGGCTTATCTGATGTCTAGTTATTAGACAAGTGAGACCGAGCTTACCTGATGTCTAGTTATTAGACAAGTGAGACCAGCTTACCTGTTGTCTAGTTAGACAAGTGAGACCAGCTTACCTGATGTCTAGTTATTAGACAAGTGAGACCGGCTTATCTGATGTCTAGTTATTAGACAAGTGAGACCGGCTTACCTGATGTCTAGTTATTAGACAAGTGAGACCGGCTTACCTGATGTCTAGTTATTAGACAAGTGGGACCGCCTTACCTGATGTCTAGTTATTAGACAAGTGAGACCGGCTTACCTGATGTCTAGTTATTAGACAAGTGACACCGGCTTACCTGATGTCTAGTTATTAGACAAGTGAGACCGGCTTATCTGATGTCTAGTTATTAGACAAGTGAGACCGAGCTTACCTGATGTCTAGTTATTAGATAAGTGAGACCGCCTTACCTGATGTCTAGTTATTAGACAAGTGGGACCGGCTTATCTGATGTCTAGTTATTAGACAAGTGAGACCGAGCTTACCTGATGTCTAGTTATTAGACAAGTGAGACCAGCTTACCTGTTGTCTAGTTAGACAAGTGAGACCAGCTTACCTGATGTCTAGTTATTAGACAAGTGAGACCGGCTTATCTGATGTCTAGTTATTAGACAAGTGAGACCGAGCTTACCTGTTGTCTAGTTATTAGATAAGTGAGACCGCCTTACCTGATGTCTAGTTATTAGACAAGTGGGACCGAGCTTACCTGATGTCTAGTTATTAGACAAGTGAGACCAGCTTACCTGTTGTCTAGTTAGACAAGTGAGACCAGCTTACCTGATGTCTAGTTATTAGACAAGTGGGACCGAGCTTACCAGATGTCTAGTTATTAGACAAGTGAGACCGGCTTACCAGATGTCTAGTTATTAGACAAGTGAGACCGGCTTACCTGTTGTCTAGTTATTAGACAAGTGAGACCAGCTTACCTGATGTCTAATTATTAGACAAGTGAGACCGGTTTACTTGATGTCTAGTTATTAGACAAGTGAGACCAGCTTACCTGATGTCTAGTTATTAGACAAGTGAGACCACCTTACCTGTTGTCTAGTTATTAGACAAGTGAGACCGATCTTACCTGATGTCTAGTTATTAGACAAGTGAGACCAGCTTACCTGATGTCTAGTTATTAGACAAGTGAGACCGCCTTACCTGTTGTCTAGTTATTAGACAAGTGAGACCAGCTTACCTGATGTCTAATTATTAGACAAGTGAGACCGGTTTACTTGATGTCTAGTTATTAGACAAGTGAGACCGCCTTACCTGTTGTCTAGTTATTAGACAAGTGAGACCGATCTTACCTGATGTCTAGTTATCAGACAAGTGAGACCAGCTTACCTGATGTGTAGTTATTAGACAAGTTAGACCGAGCTTACCTGATGTCTAGTTATTAGACAAGTGAGACCAGCTTACCTGATGTGTAGTTATTAGACAAGTGAGACCAGCTTACCTGATGTCTAGTTATTAGACAAGTGGGACCGGCTTATCTGATGTCTAGTTATTAGACAAGTGAGACCGGTTTACTTGATGTCTAGTTATTAGATAAGTGAGACCGGTTTACTTGATGTCTAGTTATTAGACAAGTGAGACCGCCTTACCTGTTGTCTAGTTATTAGACAAGTGAGACCGGTTTACTTGATGTCTAGTTATTAGACAAGTGAGACCGCCTTACCTGATGTCTAGTTATTAGACAAGTGGGACCGGCTTATCTGATGTCTAGTTATTAGACAAGTGAGACCGAGCTTACCTGATGTCTAGTTATTAGACAAGTGAGACCGCCTTACCTGATGTCTAGTTATTAGACAAGTGGGACCGGCTTATCTGATGTCTAGTTATTAGACAAGTGAGACCGGTTTACTTGATGTCTAGTTATTAGACAAGTGACACCGGCTTACCTGTTGTCTAGTTATTAGATAAGTGAGACCAGCTTACCTGATGTCTAATTATTAGACAAGTGAGACCGGCTTACCTGATGCCTAGTTATTAGAAAAGTGAGACCAGCTTACCTGATGTCTAGTTATTAGACAAGTGGGACCGCCTTACCTGATGTCTCGTTATTATAGTACGGTTTTTTAGCATTAGAAAGAACTTGTAAGAGGGTAAGCGATCTTGACATGTCTTTTAATTGAAAAACGCTTTATAAAAATTAATAACTATTACTTATGAAAGCAAAAGAATATAAAAGATCGTATTAGATTCATAATTGTTACATATTTGCCGTAACTTATTTTTAAAATGTCTTTTTCAATTGTGTCGCTTAACTCTAAACTCGGGTAAATCCATTCGACCCTCTCAGCAAATATCTGCTCTATTACCTTTTCATAGTACCAAAATCGCATAATCTGACAGATGGATTTACCCGAGTTTGAAGTTCAGCGACTCAATTAAAAGACACATCAAGATTGTTTACCTTATTTCTAATCCAAAAAAAAACGAACTATAGACAAGTGAGACCAGCTTAACTAATGTCTAATTATTAGACAAGTGAGACCGGCTTACCTGATGTCTAGTTATTAGACAAGTGAGACCAGCTTACCTGTTGTCTAGTTAAACAAGTGAGACCAGCTTACCTGATGTCTAGTTATTAGACAAGTGAGACCGGCTTACCTGATGTCTAGTTATTAGACAAGTGAGACCAGCTTACCTGTTGTCTAGTTAGACAAGTGAGACCAGCTTACCTGATGTCTAGTTATTAGACTAGTGAGACCGGTTTACCTGATGTCTAGTTATTAGACAAGTGAGACCGGCTTACCTGTACCCTCTCCAGTCGAAGCACTTAAGGAGGCAATCGTAGTACGAGTCCGTGCAGTTAGGGTGACGCTTCGTCCTCCGAGTGTACCTGGTAAATAATAGTATTTTGTGCAACAGGTGACATTATAGGTATAGGGTCCGTATTACTTTTTACGAAAATACTAAAAAAAAAGAAAAAAAATACAATGCCATTCGGTTTCTTTAAATGTACTTAGATCGGCCAGGTTGGAGAGCAATCCAAGTTAAAGCGACTTATGGCGGTCACGACCCTCGTCATGAGGTTTCGACGAAGAAGAGAGAGAAATGTAGTTAGATAGCCATAGACTGAGTTACAAGCAACACCGTGTATAGAGATTGTAAGGTGTACGAAATCTTTTTTTATCTACATATTTAAAAGAAGCCTTTATCAATGAAACATATCGGCTCCGTTGGGCCTCTACATTACAGAGTTTCAATAAGTGTTACTAGATATCAGAAAAACTATACACGAATATATACTAACATGTAGTGGAATTGAATAGGGTTGGTGATGGGTGTAGGGCGCGGGCGTCGCGTTGTCACCGTCAGATGCGCCCCGGGCACAGTCACTGCAACCAAATACTTTTTAGCCCTTTGAACGACAACCACATAAGTTTTTGGTAAAAATTTCATTTAATTCATTACTAACTTCATTTATAAATAGCGTATTCCTGATCATATTTAGAGACAAAAATGTCCTATAAACTTAAATTCGGCCAGTTTCTGAGTTAATACCAATTTAAAAAAAGTTTTTATTGTTACACAGTGCAAAACGCCTTTTTGATGGCGATGTTGGTACTATGGGACGTAGTCTAAATATCCTTATTGATAGATATCAAAAAGTGACAATTTACACTTTGAAAAAATAAGTTTTACGAAAAAAAAGTGAAAATCCATTTTAAGTGACAAGTTTACCGATATCATTTACTTTTTTTGTACAAAGGTACATTAAAAAAAAAACAAAAGATTTTTTTTTGGCGAAATTGACCATGTTCATATTAGTAGAGCGTTAACACAGACTTTAGGTTAGTTCTCGTTCATGTCGTCTCGGATATGGGTGAATATGGTATCGATGCATTCAGTGTAATGCCCTGAACACAAATACATATATGAGATGCCAAGCGCGAAAGTGGTGGGGGTAGTTGCTGTGACGTCATAAAGTCGGCAGTACAAACTTTTTTTTTTTAACATACCATGTGGGCTACCAAATGAAAGGGCTTTGTGAGTAGATCACAAATATATAACACTAGACGGGCCCGCAGCTCCGCTCGCGTAAATGAAATAAAGAGTTTGTCTTCATCATCATCATTTCAGCCATAAGACGTCCACTGCTGAACATAGGCCTCCCCCTTGGACCTCCATACGTGCCGGTTGGAAGCGACCCACATCCAGCGTCTTCCGGCGACCTTAACAAGATCGTCTGTCCATCTTGTGGGTGGACGTCCTACGCTGCGCTTGCTAGTCCGTGGTCTCCACTCGAGCACTTTTCGACCCCATCGGCCATCTTCTCTGCGTGCAATGTGGCCTGCCCATTGCCACTTCAGCTTGCTAATCCGGTGGGCTATGTCGGTGACTTTAGTTCGTCTACGGATCTCCTCATTTCTGATTCGATCACGTAGAGAAACTCCGAGCATAGCCCTCTCCATAGCTCGTTGAGTGACTTTGAGTTTTGAGATGAGGCCGATAGTGAAAGACCACGTTTCGGAGCCGTAAGTCATCACTGGTAACACACATTGATTAAAGACTTTCGTCTTGAGGCACTGAGGTATGTCGGACGAAAAGACATTACGTAGTTTCCCGAACGCTGCCCAACCGAGTTGGATTCGGCGGTTGACCTCTTTCTCGAAGTTGGACCTACCTAATTGGACTACTTGTCCTAGGTAGATGTACGAGTCAACAACTTCGAGTACCGAGTTCCCAACAGAGACTGGGATGGGCACAACATTGGCATTTGACATAAGTTTCGTCTTGTCCATGATCATTTTCAAGCCCACCCGTTGTGAAACTCGGTTGAGGTCATCGAGCATCATGCTGAGTTCCTCCATCGACTTTGCCATGACTACGATATCGTCGGGAAACCGAAGGTGAGTGATGTATTCGCCGTTGATGTTGATGCCAAGTCCTTCCCATTCCAGGAGCTTGAAGGCGTCTTCCATTACGGCAGTAAACAGTTTCGGAGAGATAACGTGCTCTGCTCCTGTACTCGGACCGACATGGTGGCGCTACTATACAAACACTTCAACACTTCGATGTACCGATAGTCAATATGGCATCGCTGAAGAGACTCAAGCACCGCCCATGTTTCCACCGAATCGAAGGCTTTCTCATAGTCCACAAACGCTAAGCATAATGGCAAGTTATACTCTTCGGTCTTCTGTATAACTTGCCGCAGCGTATGGATGTGGTCTATGGTACTATAGCCTTTTCGGAAACCGGCTTGTTCGGGAGGCTGGAAGTCATCAAGTCTGTGTTCGAGACGGTTCGTGATGACCCTTGAAAACAGCTTATAGACATGGCTCAGAAGCGTGATGGGTCTGTAGTTCTTCAATAGGTTGTTATCACCTTTTTTGAAGAACAGCACCACCTCGCCTCTATTCCATGTTTCAGGCGTTATGCCCTCGGACAAGACGGAATTAAAGAGCTTCTGGAGGACTTTAAGTACCGGTGTTCCACCCGCTCTCAGAAGCTCTGAAGTGATTCCGTCTTTGCCCGGCGCCTTGTTGTTCTTAAGCTGCTTCAGGGCCATCCTAATCTCGTACAGACTGATGTCCGGGATATCTTCGGTATAATGTCGGGACAGCTTGGCTCTTGGATCTCCTACCAAGCTGTCAACGGGCTTTGCGATCGAAGTGTATAACTGTCCATAGAACCTCTCGATCTCACCTAAAACCTCCGCTTTGCTCGACGCTATGCTGCCATCTTCCCGTTTCAGCTTTGTCAGCTGGCTTTGCCCAATAGACTTGTCCTTTGCGAACACTTTGGAGCCTTGGTTTCTCTCAATAGTCTCTTTAATACGGTTAGTATTAAAGAGACGCAGATCATGTCGCAAGGACTTAGATAGGTATACGTCTATTGAGCTGCCTATATGACTCCGCGTCATCGGGAGACTGCAACTGTAGCGAGCGTCGTTCAGCCATGAGGTTTAAGGTTTGCTCGGTCAATTTCTGAGGTCTATCTTTACGGCGGGGTCTAAAAAACTTAGACCCTACTGTGTGGACAGTTTCCACTAGCCCGTCGTTGATTTCGTCCACGTTGAGTTTGTCTTATGTTTAGTTAAATACCGATATTATTATGTATTGAACCCTGCCAGGGTTTATAACTGTGATAGGGACTTCTTATTTGTAACCGATATTTGGATAACTTAATTCGCAAATTTCTCAAAAAATGATGTGATTTGATAAAAGGCAAGATTGTATTTTTTCATCTACTACGTAGGTATTTATTTAAAACTTGTTTCAACATAAAAGTATGGGGTTGCATTTGAATTACGCATTATAGGGAGGGGGGAGGGAGTAGGAACCCCCCCGAACCCATCCCCAAAGTTAGGAAATCAATAGTTACCACGAAAATATTTTTTTATTTTTTGATGTTATGTTCAATAAAACAACCAAAGCGTACGAAAGGGTAACTAATTTGGATTTCGTATACATATTTTTGAGCACTTTGTCCGTATACATGTTTTTGAGCACTTTGTCCGTATACATGTTTTTGACCACCGTATTTCTTTTTTGACAGCGAGTCGGGTGTGTTGTGAACGCAAGATACCTAACACTCCTCCTCGCTTCGCTCGTCGTCGTACCTAACGGTGACTCTGGCACTGTATTTCGTTCCGTCACTTCCGTCACACGTAATTTCAAACACTTATAAAAAAAAAACTACGCGTCTCCTAGACACAAATCGGGTGTTTTTGAAAGGGGTGACCAACCCCTATAAAATGACCATTGTTCAGATGTGAATACCTCGGCCGTTCCGATATATCTGATGGGGACTGTTCAGCAAGAAGAAAAAATCCTACCAGAGCCTCTACCATCAGTTTTAACATTGACATAACGCTCACGTCTACGTAATTTACTTTCTGTACATCTCGCTTCCACTATTGCTCGCATATGCGAGTACGAGCGAGATGCATAGAAAGTAAGTTACGTAAACGTGAGCGTTATGTCAATGTCAAAACTGGTGGTAGCCGTACTGGTCGAGTCGTATCGTATTACGCGAGAAAACAGTTCCCGAATTGGTTATATCTGTAAAGTCATTAAAGTATAATTATCACACACACACATTATTACGGGCACCATCCCTTGAACTGATATTTTTGGCCCATCTCGGCAGCCCGTTCCCCGGACGAAAGGCAATGTTTGCCGAAGCCGTGAAAGTCAATCTGAATAATATAACTCAAAAAAAAATTTAAAACAATAAAATACAAATTATTAACACGATAATCATACGATAATACTAATTTGATTGATAAGTCATTTATGGCATATCTCACTCATATGGTTATATTGGTTATAGACTAAGGTTGAGGTTGACAGCACTTTTTATTTTACTTCGTGTAATAAAACGCCGCAATAACTGTATACCAACATGACAAACATAAACATTGGGTATGTCTGTAACACCACATCAAATAATTTTGTCTGTACCACCACCGAAACGAAACTAACCGAGAGTTGCCGAAATTGGTCGATCATCGTAAAATGAAGAATGTTATGAAATTTTATTGTAAATTAAATACGCATCGAAAGCGATAGTTTGTATGCTCTAGTTCTATTCTCATATTTAGATAATTGATTTAAACAGTTTTTTCTTATCATACGTGCATCGTATTCGAGATACGTGTCAAAAACTTTTTTAGAAATTTGGTTTTTCGATTTTATATACCGGGTGTGGCCTGTAATATGAGCAAAAAATTAAACAGTAGGCTGTACTCCTCAAACTGTCCAACATTTGTTCAGCGACTTTTAAAAATAACTTGTGGTTTGATTTTTAATACACTTTAAAGTTTATTCTAAGACGCAATGTATTGCGAATTTTGTTATGTTTAAGACGTGACAAGCAACGTCAATCACAATGATATGGCGTGGCGATGGCGTCCATTGAAGATAATATTTATTTTCTATGAAAAATAGGGAGTCTAAATACTTCATAATTTTTAAAAGTTGTTGAACAAAAGTGTCACCGTTTGAGGAGTACAATCTATGTTTTAATTATTTGCTCGTGTTACAGGCCACACCCGGTATATGATACTGTAACATTTTCAATACTTGGTCTAACTAATTAAGTATTAGAAAACGTTAAAAAAATTCCCAATCCACAGTTGACTTCATGATTACAACAAATTTTACGTCGGACGTACCGTTTTTGATCTATCAAGTACCTACCATTCGTACCATTCATTAATTCGTTCTGTACCATTCATTTCGTACATTGTCATAGCGGGAAATTTGTTACTAACATAGGTATCGTCTCCCGTCGGTAGAAACCAGGACTTTGAGATTATCTTGGAGGTACTGCGTATTCCGAACCCCCCCTTCGTTGTACGCCGTCTGATTGAGCGGCGTCCGTGTCGGAGCGGGATACGTGTGTGTGGGACTGTTGTATACTGGAGGGGGGTTGCGGGGGGTTTCGTAGCGGACCACATCGTGCGCGTTGACTAGCCTCTCGATTACTCCTGGACGGACTGTGAAGAGAAACATTTATTTGGATTCATGTCATAAGTGAGAAAATATGTCATCTTCCTATCGAGATATATTAGGTATACTGACATACAAGGAGTAATAAATAGTAAGGATTCGTTTAAGGCTCAGGTTTAAGGGCATATTCGGTATCGTATTCTGATTAGGAAAAAGTAGAACATTTTTTTTGACGCAAAAACAAAAACTTTTTTTCTGATGCAGGTCGTCTAAGTTGGCCTGAAGGGTTGGCCGACTACAAAGACAAAGGCCAACTTTTCACGTCAAAACAATTATTCTTCTACTTTTTCCTAATCAGAACACGATACTAAATATGCCCTTAAATGGACCCCCAAAGAGTGGGGGGTTGTTACATGTATGTGTGACGAAATGGTAAATTGTGTTGCTAAAGTATACAGTCATATACTTAAATATACCATACTACCCTGCTAAGCCAAAAAGCGCTCTCTCAAAAGAAAATTCATTGCGAACTTATACTTTAGTTTCTATTACTGAGAATTCCATTTTCAAAATCATTTGTTTTTGAGATAGCGCTATTCGGCTTAGGAGGGCAGCATAGATGACGCAAATGCATCTACTTCGCGTGACCGAACCCCGACCAAGCGTCGAGGTTGGCCGTCGCTATTGACATTCCACGCGCGCCAGTTGTTGCAGCCGGTAGTCCGTAAAAAAATAAAAAATGCCTCGTTGCGTGGTAATTAACTGCAACAGCCCTAAAATTGCAAGCACCCAAGGGCAAGGACATATTTCCTATCACAGGTAAGTAATTTTAAAATGATATTATGCGTAAATTCAGTTTAAAACAATTTTTTAAGTATTCCAAGTTGTGATTCCAATAATATACCTAAGTAACTATAGATTAACGTTACAAAACTAAGGTAAAGGGCCCCTGTTTCGGCAGGTTAAGGCTCTTGAGAGTGAGTTGAGAGTTTGTATATTTTTTTAAATATTACTAAGCATATCATTACCTTGAAAGCTTCTGAATAAGTTATATTAGTTCTTTGTTGATAATTTAATGCATAAACTGTAGGGTTTTAGTTGAAACTTTATTTTATATGAATTTTGTCGTGAACCTCTTATTTGGCTCCCATTTCGTGATACAAACATAGGTCAGCTCCTAAGTTCGTGAATTCGTGTCCCCTGTTTCGGCATAAAGTTTTCTTAGAGTAATTGGTGATAATTTGCTGATAATCATTTATATTTAACGGTCTTACCTACTTACGAATGATTGTATGGTCAAATTAAAAATAATATTTAAAAAAAATAATTTGAGAGCTAGCTTAAAGTTTTTTGTACTCGTCGTCTTTAATGGTTGAATTAAGACTTTGTAAACCATATGGGTACTTTAATACGTGATTAAGAGCCAAACTATTTAAATAATTAAATAAAAATTAAAATTAAAATAAATTAAAAAATAAAAAATATTTACAAAAAATAATTTACTATCTTATACGTTAAATATAAACATACACAAAAATAAATCAAATAAATTGAATAATAAATAAAATTGTGCTAGTAGTTAATATGAGAATATACGTGGAATATACCTTAAAAATTTTAACTCGGGTCACATTCAAACTCGTTTTATGAGAATTCTAGTGAAAAAAACATATAAGGTGTATTCGGGTATTACCGAATGTCGGATAATTGCGAAATTCAGATGAAAATCACCTTTAATTCCATCATAATAAAAGTCTCTTTTCGGAATTATCCGACAGTTTTCGACATTCGGAATTACCCGAGTAAACCTTACCAAATTTCGCTCATACGAAACTTCATGAAATACATTAATTGTTTACTAATTTATTTTTTTAATTATCTTCGTTGTTATATTTAAAAACAAGCACTCAAAATGTATCTAGAAAATCCTTGATTCGTTAGTGGCACGAAATAGGAGACACACGAAAAATAAAATGACCGCTATTTCGTGAGTCGATTTATTGCAATTTTAAGTTATTTCTATGCATATATTCAATCTTTTTTCTTATCAAATCAATTACTAAGGAACCCACAGAAACACTCCCAAAAACTTTTATTCGAATGGGTTTAGCTTTTGCTTCCTATAATCTTAACAAGTGAGAGCGCGCACCTTACGCCTAAAAAAAGTGCACGCATACAACACAGCTGTTCGCGGCCCTCTGACAGTTTCGACCGTCGTATTACTCTCAGTTTAATTACTAAAATATTGGTTATTACTTTATTGAAGAGATTAAATAATACAGATTTTTTTCATATGTATAATTAGAATAAAAAATAATTGAATTCCTTATTATTTGCGCCAGAAACAAAACTAACGAAATAACGTACTAACACGAACTTGGGGCCGTTTACCTTATATTTACATTACATTGCGCGTTTGCTTTGTGCGTTTGATCTGACGTTGTGAGTTAAGAGACGATGAATATCGGAATAGCGATACTGTCGCGCATCGCTTCGACTTCGTGGTACAGGCCGTTTATCATTCGTCTGTCAAATTAAGCGAGTAGTGTTGTTCGTTCTACCGATCGCTTCTAATAAACGATTTTAATCGATATCGGACAGATGAATGATATTAACTATTATAAACATTTTTTTTGTAGTTATTGATTTAAAAAAATCATGTGCTAATTTTACACGACATCTTTAAAAACGAGGGTAAATTAAACATATACGATTACATGTTTATACGTTTAGTATGTTTATAAATTTCTATTGTGTTAAAAAAACTTTCATTAGTTTTGTTTTCCACATGATCCAGTCATAGATTTTGAAAATAGGTACCAGCCGGCCTAGCCAACGTTACAATCTCTATCGCTTCGACAACGAAACGCTTTGTGTCTCTCTATTACTCTTCCGTATTATTGCGATAGTGACATTTGCGTTTCGATCGCTACGGAGCGTTAGCGATTGGCATGTTGGCTACGCGCCCTGTTTCATTGAAGGGAAAAGTTGGGAAGAAGATCATTCGTCTGTTTTTATCATTCGTCTGTCAGAAAATCGATGTCATTCATGACAATCGATTTGTGATTTTTGGCGTGGTTCGCGGGGGAGCGGGGAGTGAGCGAGCGAGACCGCAGATATAAAATCTATGAGTATAAGCAAGACAGTTGAATCGTAGCGGGGCAGAGGGGCATCGGTGTCTTTGAATCGGTTAGGATTTCCCATCACTAAATTGCGGCTGTGACGTCACAGTAGGTGGTAAAAAGTCGGCACGCTTGGTTTCAATACAAATCGTGATATTTGCTTCATCTATGGTATATTTAACTCTGTGTATACAGTACTTCTGGTTTTATAAATATTTGCTAGTTTCAGAATACCTCGCTTTAGAAGTCAACCCTATGCATACCTCAGAAAGCCGGCGGGTACTTATAAATAAATATAAAGAAAATTGAAAGAAAAACGTAAATTTCTGTCCAACCTGCAGATAACTGTCGTCCTTGTGGGACTCGCTCGCTGTAGATGACCTCGCTAGTTCTAAGTCCCTGTGCCGAGGCCTAGGACTTTTGGATCGCTCCAGTGCATGTCAGATCAAATGCTTGACTGACTATAGTCAGCTAGACGAGACAGCTGTCTCTGGTGCATAAATAAGTAGTAAAGTAAAACGTACATTTCTGTCCAATTTTCTGAAATTTATCGTCCAATTGTGGCACTCGCACGCTGTAGATGACCTCGCTAGTTCTATGTCTCCCTCGTCGTGTCTTTGACTTGTGTGTCTTGAGACTGCTGAGGCCTAAGACTTCTAATGGTTCGGTCCAGTGCATGTCGGGCTGCAAACTTGACCTGCCGACACTGATGAGTTAAATCAATATGCCACCCCAAAGGCGTGTATACATAAGGGAAGGAATGGAAAGATTCGCGACATTCTGGTAGGCTTCTGTGCTCAATTGGTTAGAGCTAACGCACGGATTGCGGAGGTTGCGGGTTCAAGTCCTGTCGGAAGCGTACATTTTTCAATTTTTTCCTTTCATATAAAATTTGATAAATCAGTATGTATATAAAAGTCTGTTATAGTGTCCCACTCCTGTGCAAAGGCTTCTACCCTTGATCTCCTTAGGCCCACTAGCACCATTCCACTAACCCGGGTTTAACCGCTTAAGCCGTTAACCCAGTGTCAAAATGTACTGGTAACCATGGTAACTCCAAGTTTAACCGGTTAATCCCGGGTTAGTGAATGGTGCAAAGTGGCCCTTATTAATTTAATTTTTATTGCACAGAGTAAAATGTAGAAATGGTGGACTTAATGCCAAAAGGCATTCTCTATCTAAAGTGTCATTCTATGGAACTTGCTAACGATGTAAATAAACCGCCATATTGAAATTGTCTCTGAATGATGATTTTACTAGTGACTTTTGTTTACATAGTTAGCAAGTTCCAAAGGATGACACTTTACCACTTACCAGTCAATCACTCAGACAATCTTTTAAGTAGGTATACTGCTACGCAAATACTACATAATTGTAGAGGCATTAAGAGGAAAAGGGACGGCTGCTTCTCCATACAAACGTGGTCCCCATTTTCCTCTCTGGATATTCAATTCAATTCAATTCAATATTTTTATTTCGAATAAAAAAAATCCATATTATTGTTAGTACAAGGCTCAACAACCCTTATAAATCTATGTTAGTGATAAAAAGAACATAAAAACAAACAAAAATAATTATGTACAACTAAAAGCGGCGTGGTGCGGCGACCGGCGGCGCGTGCAGTCGCACCCAGCGCGCGAACATAGGCGAGTCCCAGCGCTGCGCCAGCATATTGACATTATGGAAAATATTATTACATAAATAATTAGATGAATATTAATCATAGTTATAACGTAGGGGCTTTTTTAGATTTTTTGATTACTGTAAAAATTAGGCGCGAAAAACAGATTTCATACATATGTTTATATTATGCTTCTTACTCTAATAATAATCAAACATTCGAAAAAAATCAAACGTGGGGGCATAGCTGCGGTCAATATACAACAAATTGTGTCAGAATATTATGAATAATGTTAATATCCAGAATGAATGGTCTTAGTGTAGACATCTGATTGTATTTGTTTCTATTTTTATCATATGTTTGCCATACGATTAAATAAATAAATAAATATCCAGAGAAGAAAATAAGGCTTGTTCATTTTTCAAAAGCGATTTCGCACTCCTCCACTTTCGTCTTAAATTGTAGAGTTGGTAATGGCAGACCTCGGTTGGTCTCTGCTAGGCCTCGCAGACCTCGTTGGGCCTCTCGTGGACTCGTCGGTAGGTTCTTCGTACTCGTAGTGTATTATCGGCTGTCCTAGCAGCTTTTCTACTTCACCTGCGCATGAGTACAGTTGTGGTGCATAATTATTTTGCTTCGTATTTTCACGGAAACGTACGAAGGTGTCTTGCTATTTCAGTCAGTGTCGGTACAAAAAATACTGACGTTGACTGAAGTAGCATGACAAATACGAACGTTTCCGAGAAAATACGATGTAAAACAATTAGGTATGCACTACATCTGTATTTCAAAAGGTTAGTATTCTATAGACAAAGATATTTGAATGTAATAGAGAGGTAAAGTCTAAGAAAAAAACGTGTCCCTTAATTTGACATCCAAAACAGATGGCGCTGTACTGCGCCATGTGTTTTGAGGTTGCGGAATTGTCAAACGTCAACTTTTGACAAACAGAATTACCGCAAAATGTATGGAGTTGTACAGACTGGTTAGATCATTTTCCCAAAATCATAATTTACCTGTAGCATAATTTCTATTCGCATTTTTTCCTATTCTTAATTTATACCAGACGTATTAATTCCTAACATGATTTTCCAATCAATGATTTTTCCATTCGTATATTTTCCCAGTAGACAATTTAGCCACTCACAAATATTTCTTACGGCGTTTATTCTATAATCAATAAATCGATTCCCCACCCCACTTTCTTTTCAAAAAACATTTAGTTCACAACTTAGCTAGACGGAGCCCCGCTTCGCGGGGCTCCTATTTCCGGGCGGTTTGCCCTTCGGGCATATGAAGCTACCTAACGAACCTAACCTACCTAACCTATTAATTTAGTGTGACGTCCATGAAAACATTACACTTTGGGGAAAAAAGTGTAGGTAGGTATTGTAGAGGCATTAAGAGGAAAAGGGAAAGAAATAAAAAGAATGCGAATAAAACGACTTGGAAAGTATTAATTATGAGAAATATTTAACCTAGAAATTAATGCGCCTGGTGTAAATTAAGAATAGGTAAAAATGCGAATAGAAATTATGCTAGAGGTAAATTATGATTTTGGGAAAATGATCTAACCAGTCGTTGTACAGCGCCATCTCGTTTACCTGTCAAATTCGAAACACGAAATTGTCTTAGATTTTACGCATCTTACACCATCAATGTACTTACACATATAGCGCATAATTGTTTTCCATCGTATTTTCTCCGAAACGTTCGTATTTGTCATGCTACTTCAGTCAACCTCAGTACTTTTTGTGCCGAGACTGATTGAAATAGAATGACACGTTCGCACGTTTCCGAGAAAATACGAATGGAAAATAATTATGCACTACAACTGAATCTTTGTTATTAGTAAGAAAAGGAATCACACCTTGTATGTCGGTTCTCTTTCCACCCTCCGTGGGGACAGTGACGGAGACCCATCTGGGTGTGAACTCGGTGCTTGGCGCGTCCTCGTCCTCATCGTCGATGAAATCTGTGAATAATGCACTACTTTATACTATCCTCATCCCGCGACTGTTTCCGCGTCTGGGGGGCGATTTTTGAAATTCTATCGCTCGATTTCGTCACTCGGAAATCGGTGGAAAATAGCGATATACTAATTTTTGAAATACGAGCGATAGAAATTTGGAATCTAGTGGTATTGACCACTCGTTTTCAATTGTATTAGTAGAATTTAAATGCCTAGTAGTGGAGATATTGTTGACCGAAATACACGAATCCAGCGGTCGAATTTCAAAAATCGGCCCCCTGGCTGCGTTTCCACCAGAGATGGAAACGCAGTGCGCGGATGCGTAGCGAGGAATATGTTTGTGAGAACTAACAGAATCACTTCATTTGTTTTCCTCGCTCGGCGTGTATCCGTCGTGCATCCTTGCACATCTTTGGTGAAAGCGCAGCCTTAAAAATAAGTTTTTAGCAAAAATTTCATTTTTGGTACAAGCTTTTATCGCTGACTGTACTTTTCTTACGACAGACAACTAATACTCATCGAGACAATTCTAAAAACCCCTAACACAATTAGGTTGCGTTGTTTCATCACAGAGTTCCTATGGCCACCTCCTGTCTCCATCATCAGATCAGCTCGATGGTACCATAATATTGCATTGTCATCCGATTTATACATGCATGCAAAATTTCAGCTCAATCGGAAACCGGGAAGTGGATCAAATTTAACTTGCAAGATTTGATTACAGAACGACAGACAACGGTCAGGTGAAACTAAATAAAAGCTCGTAACAAAGTACTTGATACATATGTACATATGTACATATGTACATATGTATCAATTTCCGTTCCTCGAGCGTTTAATGTTTAGTGTGATGATTTGATGAAGTAATATAAATTAACGGCCCGATTCGAACTTTAAGATACGTCAGTTAATAGATCTTGAAACGATATGGATTAGATAATATGTCAGTGTCAAATGTGACGTTACTTCAAACAAAAACGTCACTTTTGACACTGACATATCTAATCCACATCGTCTCAACATCTATTAATTGACCGTATCTTAAAGTTCTAATCGGGCAGTAAATTGAATAAATTGAACTGAATAAAATAGAAAAAACATAAAAAAATCAACGGTTTGCACTCTGGGAGTGCCGGCAGAAGTGAAAACTCAATGACATTGTAACAGTTTTTCGATCAGGTCACGTGTCCGTCTTACGTCTCACGAATCTTACGGTCACGTGACCTATCGCGAGTTTAACATTTTTCCCCATCACAAAAAGTGCACAGCGCCGCTAAAGAAGTTTTCACTTCAACGTAACTTTTATGTTTATTTGACAGGTTTTGGAGAGCTAAATAACGTCACCATTTACAAGCACTGAAAGTGAGACCCTTTGTGAGTACAGTCGACCTTATTGTCAGCGCTTTAGTATCGTGTACATATATTTCTGGAGCGTTGGCTTGTTAAGATGTACGAGTATGTACGCTCTTTTATTTAAGGTTTGAAGGTTCTGAGTGCCGGTTTCATACGTACCGTAAACTGGGGTTACTTTGATTCGTGGGGTAACATTGATTATCGATTTTTAAACTATAAGGAATACGTTTCTGAAGGATTTCCTTATCTATTTTTGTTAAGCAGACTAACCACATCATAAAATGTTTGAGTTATTCCATATTCCTCAAAAATCGATGATCAATGTTACCCCGCGAAACAAAGTAACCCTTCTACGGTAAAATTCTACGGTAGTAATAATAGATTTAATGAACAATATCTGGGAGACCGAGCTTTGCTCGGAAAATATAAAAACTAGATCGATTTCGCCCCCGAAAACCCCATATAGCAAGTTTCATCGAAATCCTTAGAGCCGTTTCCAAGATCCCCGAAATATATTTTTGTAAATAAACAAGAATTGCTCATTTAAAGGTATTAGATATTCCCACCATCTCTTAGTTTTACCAAACGTACCACTATCATCGTTCGGATTGAACTGTTGAGCGACAACGGCAGCGGCCACTGCCAACACCGTCGCCCACCACATACTCAACTGACTAAAATAAATAACTGTTAGAACTCTTTATTATTTCTTCACTGATATTCCCTCTTAAGCAAATCTCGTATAAGCAGTAAATAAACAGTAAAAATGTGAATAAACTCTAAAATACATGTATATGTAAAAAAGAAGTTCACAAACTAGAAGTTGACGTTGCTCTGTCAAAGTTGTTGCTTTTTTGTTTTATAATTATGTTACATTTCTAGGATAATATTCGATAGTTTGAAACCAAAAAGGTTTAAGCTATGGTTTCCTAGGATAGCGGTTGGATGGCGTGTGCCGTCCGTCTTCTACATACAAAATACTACGATAATGATTACGTTCTCTGCGAAGAATTTCAAAGGTGTATGTGAAGTCCCCAATCCGCATTTGGCTAGCGCGGGGACTATTATAGCCCAAGCCCTCTCACGCATGAGAGGAGGCCTGTGCCCAGCAGTGGCAGTATATAGGCTGATTTTTTTTTATTATAATTATTACGTTACGATCAAACGTTGTATTGTCAAAGCTCTGTTATTACTATTATCCACGTAAAGTTTCGAAACGCCTACTCAGCACCAATACAAATCCTATCCATATTTCAGCGAAATGTATGTAAATAAACCTCATTCGCGCCCTCCATTCGCCAAAACTCCGCAACTTGGCTGATAAATTAGTCGCCATAATAGGCCTACGGAAGCTGAATGCCTCCTCCCCCCTCCCCCCCGCCGTTCCAAAATGGCGCCGGACTGTCTGGCGCCAAAAGTATCCGTCTCTACACGCCCAAAACGTCGTAAGAAATAGCTGGAAAACTGGGGAAAAAGGACTGTAAAAGTAAAAGAATATAGGGTTGAATTTTGATTGGTATGAAAATGCAGCGTCGTATTGACTTTTCTATATCAATTTTCTCTATGCATTTTCTACTGGCGGGAACATATTTACATCCCAAGCGGATTTACAGCGTAACCGTTCGTAATAAGGTTGGTTTTCGATGGGAGGTTGGAAGTTAACGTGAAAGCAAAGTTATTTTTCGTTGTCGTTCTGTCTGGGTGGTGCCAAAAGTTACTAAACTTGCGTTTATGCGATTTCGGCCTGTTTCGCATTGGGATACGGCGGTTTTGGGGTGGAAAGGGGTGGGGGTAGAGTGAAAAGTTACATCGAGATAGAACTGTTAGAATAGATGTCGTATATACGTGGAGATAGCTCAGGGGGCATAATTTAGAAGGTTTTGTTACTTTATGTATTCGTGAGACGAGATTAGAAGAAATTGTGTGGAAATCGGAGCTATTTAAGAAAGATATGGTTAACCGTAGCCTAAACCGCTAAGCACGCACCGACACCTAGGTAATGTTATGTACCTACATATATATACAGTCACCTGCAATAATATGTTACACAACGAAGGTTGCAAAAATACTTATCTGACACGATCTTATTTGTAGAGCTATAAGAGCGTGTCACATTTTTTTGCGGCCTTCGAAGAGTAACATATTAATGCAGGTGACTGTACATACCGGGTGTGGCCTGTAACATGAGCAAAGAATTAAAACATAGATTGTACTCCTCAAACAGTGACACTTTTGTTCAACAACTTTTAAAAATTATGAAGAATTTAGACTCCCTATTTTTCATACAAAATAAATATTATCTTCAATGGACGCCATCGCCACGCCATATCACTGTGATTGACGTTGCTTGTCACGCCTTAAACATAACAAAATTCGCAATACACTGCGTCTTAGAATAAACTTTAAAGTGTATTAAAAATCAAACCACAAGTTATTTTTAAAAGTCGCTGAACAAATGTTGGTATGAGGAGTGCAGCCTACAGTTTAATTTTTTGCTCATGTTACAGGTTACAGGCCACACCCGGTATATGTTCAGACAACTGTCAACTATTTCTATATTTGCAGCTGGCTGCAGTACCTACTATCACTACACCAAAAAACAAAGTCCCCGCCGCGCCTGTCTGTTTGTGTGTTTGTTTGTTCGTTCGCGATAAACTCAAAAACTACTAAAGGAGGTTTTTCCTTTTTCGTAGTCAGTTAATAAAACATGATTCCTAACTAACCGCATCTCCCCGCTTCTCGACATCATTAAACAACGCAATAATAGTCGACTTTGAACATAACGAATTAGAGGATGTTGGGGAGAAACGGGCTAGAGGGCATAATCGGCTGCACGCGTCGGCGGTTCACTTAAATTATTATGCAGACGGGATTAATTGTCATGCTAGGAATTAAATTTGTAAAAAGTTGTGTCTTTATGGTGTAGTTGGGGCGACGGGAGTAATAAAAATACGACAATTATGGCTCTTACTTATTATGCGTGTCATTCAACAATTTTTATACTGTCATTTGACGAATCAGACATTTAAACCGTGATTACCTTTTGTATTGTTTTCAAGCTCTCGATATTTTGACGCAGTTACAGGCATTTTGTTTACGGGTAACATCGAAAACAACACAAAGGTTATCACGGTTCATATCCCGGTCGATATAAGTCTAGTGAAACATTCAAAGCTGTTACAGACATTTTTAAAGTTATATTAAATTAATCTTACGTATTTATTTATGCACTGGCTTTTGCCCGTGACTTCATCAGCATGGAATGCTGATAATGATTTATAAAAAATACCCTATGTCCTTCCCTGGGCCTCAAACAATCTCTATACCAAATTCCATCTAAATCGGTTTAGCAATTTAAGCGTGAACAGGTACCAAATAGATAGGCAGAGTTACTTTCTCATTTATAATACTCCCGAGGATGGCTTCGTCAAGCAAGTTAAAGTTAGACCAAGAAAAGTCTGCAGTGATTTTGACAGCCCACGCAGTGCAAGTGTCATTTTAAACGTCAAATTTCTATGAAATTATGACGTATAAATAACACGTGCACTGCGTGGGCTATCAAAATCGCTGCAGACTTTTCTTGGTCTAACTCTATCAACATGAACACATGGGACTAGATATGTTATTGTTTGGTTTGGGCAAGTTTGGGCAATGACCAATTTACTTGGGTTATCATGGGTTACCATGGCAACACACGATTTGATGATTTGAACAACATTATGATTGATCCTACTGACTGCGCCATATAGTTAATATTAAGATTTAGAATAGTTATTATATTATATTTTCAATGGCAGGCGTAGGCAGAACAGCGCCGTGCTCGGCAGGTTTAACGAGCTGCATGCTCTGATTGTACGGGCCTTTTAGCTTAGATTTTTATTTTGTTATCAAATTAAGTAATACTAACTTTTTTAGTTTTAGTACCTATTAGTTTATTACCTATAAGTACCTACTAACAATACCATGGACCTTGTTGTCTGAAAATAAACGCATTTTATATTTATTTTTACTATTTATTTATAGACACGTAAACATAAAAGTCATAGACAAACTAAACGTAGTCTACAATACTGGTTTGTACAGTCGACGTCAAAAATAGGTTTACATTTTTCGCCTTATTACAAAGGAGTAAGGTGCAAAAGTGTAAACATATTTTTGGCGTCGACAGTACAGTCGCTAGTCGAGTTTTCAAGGGTTGGTAATAACAGCTCTAGTTATCGAGGGGGACTCATCTTAAACTTCGGAAGGGTCCCTGTGAATTATGTTTATTGAGCAGCCAATTAAATTCATTATTAAAATTAGTTTGTTTTTGTGTCGACAACAGGGGTCGCGAGTGTCAAGTGTGACGAGATTATTTTTATTCTGATATTGTGCTTTTGCGTTTTATGATTGTTACTCATTTAAATTAAACTCTGGGAGGTGTAATTTAATGTGCTGTTATGGGATCGGAAAGATAATAAAAAGTGGTAAAAAATAATAAGATTAGATACGTACGATTCTTTCACTAATTTAAAAAGAATTCTTAATCCTATTGAAATCATAAATCATTGCATATATTAGTTTTATTTTTAATTACTAGAAACCATGTAGAGCGCTTCGTAGGTGTGTATTAGGTACCGAATTAAGTATAAGTACAAGTTCAGACAATATGAACTCTTCACTATTTTAATTTATCAATTATCACATATCAACCGTCCTGAAGGAAACCGAATAAAATGGAAGAAGTTTGTAATGCATTTTTACAAACACGACCTTTAATATGATCAAAAATTTAAATAAAATGGTAAGAAAAATATTCCCCATTTATGTAAAAGAAAAATTGTACTAAAATAATAAAGTTTTAACTAAAAAATAAACTATTAAACACACTCTCTTCGCATATCTACAACAGTTTCCATTTGTCTGCACTTTAAACTGCTGGCTATGTACAATGACTCGCTTCCCCCCAACCTCCCTGACATTTGAACATTTGTTATTTCAACCGCTAACATCTTTTTAATTGTCGTTGGCGCGCCGCCACAGACAACGTAGAGGGGACATAATGACAGTTATTGTTTTTGCAGAGTGACTGGCGCGGATGCTAAGTTTTTTGCCGTTCGGAATAATAAATAAGTTATCTATGGGGTAGTCTATAAAATTGTACGGATTTTAAGATGAGTCATGATACGCTGTGACTATACAGGATGTCCCAGTAATGGTGTTGATATCCCTTCCAACTTTTTTGCCACATTTATGGCGCACAGGAACTTTACAACAGTTGGAGTACAGAGAGAAGGTTAATAAAATATAGTCTGTCAAGCCATTTCCGTCAGTAGAAAAAAGCGGTTTTAAAAAACGTAGCCAGTATGGTTATAGTCCCATAGAAAATTTTAATAATCGCGCCTTTTTCTACTGACAAAGTAGTTTGACCGGCTATATCTACTGGCATGGCATTTTTTCTCTCCAATGGTATGCTGTCTGCTTACCACATTATAACTAGAAAAGTAGGTATAAATCTAGCTTATATACTTATTGGTATGTATACATAGTGAGATACTTACAAATCACTGTTACCAAAGAAACATTGGGGCCCTAACGTCCAAAAGAATGCACATTTCGTAAAGAAAGTACGCCGGTGACAAACTGCAAATGGCGGCGCATCCGGCGGGGGACTTCCGGTGTGACGTCACCGCCTTCGCGGAAGCGGAGACGAGTAGGAGTAGAGGCACCATGCATTTTTTTACAATTACTAAATAAATATAGATATTTATCTTATTAATACTTTAATTAATGTGTCCTTCAAGTCTATTTATAATAAATATAATTGGTAATAATAAAAAAAAAAACATTAAAACTAACTATGAATTAAAGATTTAAAAACTAAACTAAAATTAAAATAAACCTACTTAAAAATTAAACTAATACTTATAATATTATATAAAAACTAAAATATACTAATAAAATATATGAAAATAAAAAGAAGTTATAAAAAGAATACCCCTTCTAGAACCTCCGCCTGCGGCATTGAGCCCATAACGCTGGCTGCGTTACCTCTCTGTATTGCCAGCGATATGCGCTGGGAGAGGTAAGCGCCAGCCCTATGGTCTCCCGAGGCGTCGACCAGCCGTGTCGACAGGTCCCCCATGAAAGTTTTCATGTCCGTCGACCAAGGACCAATTGTTTCCACTGCAAGAGCCGCAAACTCATAATCTTGCAGTAAAGATGAGTATATGCGGCGCTTGAGTAGTTGGGCCTGGTCGGCAGCAGCGCCAGCCTGTGCCCGGGTAGCCTGGATGTGGGACTGCGCAAAGGTGTCTACGCATGTAGCGTCCCACACCAAAGGCCTACCCAGTCTCCACGGCACCAGTGTGGCTCCGTCCGGTCGCTTACCATCGTCTCTCGCCATGCCTGAGGGTTCTAAAGTAGCAGGCACAGAAACGGTAGCAAGCGACCGCCGAACCAAATCATTAATGGTGCCGTGGCGATATAAACGGCCGGCGCTTTTGATGCAAGAGAGGCCATGTCGACCTAGCTGGTCCACGTCCTTGCCGCAAGCACAGGTATGGGCGGAGCATATTTTGGCCCCAATGCGCAGGCAAACTGATATTCTAAGCGTGATTTTTTCTAAAACAGTACCAATATTGCCATATTATTCTATTTATAATTATTTATTTGAATTAATAGATTTTATTTAAGAGTTGAGGAAGATAAGGGTAGTTTTTAGAGGTGGAAACTATATTAGGTACAGAAAGGCATTTTTATTTTAGAATTTATCTAAAGTGATTGTACAGTCGCTATCAGATACATCGGAGCGGCCAAGGCGGTCATAAATATCTGAACACGCCTATATTGTCAAGGCGCTAGATAGCAGAAGGTGTCGCAGAAAGCAAACCGAGACTGGACCTCAGGTGGCATGGGCTTTCTCTGCCAAAAATGTGGGAGGTCGAACCGCTCACGCATCGGCCTCCACAGTCACCAAACCCGTTGTCTAAACAGCAATGCATAAATCGTCTGCAATAGACGGAGAGGCCTGTGATGATGACTGAAGCTGAAAAAGAGTAAGTATTTTTCTTTTAAAATTAGCTGTTCCTTATTTAATTTCATAGTAATCTTATTTCCGGTTAAGGCTAGACTTTGATAAAATTGACAAAATAAATAAAGCATTTTTCGCCCGCACCGTTGTCACCCCAGTCTCCCGTTTGTCTCAATTTGCTCCGTCGCAGTTTTATTGTTCATATTTGTATGGATTGGCGCAGGGAGGCCGGGGAGGGTCGCAACGCAGTAAAAACATGCTTTATGGTGTATTTTACTTATACTATTAGATTAAAGCTTTAGGTTTATAGGAACAAAACTAAATCGTTGTTATTTATGAAAATATAAAAAATATTATTTACTACCTACAAGCTAAATTGAAAGCGTTAATACAAAGCTAAACTTTTTAGCGATAAGACCACCTGTTTTTAGGTACCCCTATTTTTGAACTAATCATTTTCTGATCTGAAATCAGGGACACACCATTTTTGCATGGGAGCAAACTTTTTTCTATGACAAACGTAGGACAAATCGCAAAATGCGCTTATGTTGTATTGAATAGCAAGCTCTATCTATCAACCAAACTTTATAGATAGATATTTGACGATAAAATAAATGTCCACAAAATAAATATCGCCTAAATATCAATGATCTATTGAACTGGAGCAGGCGGATTGTCAAACTAAATTATGAAGCCACTGTAAATTTACTTAAAAGGCTGGCCCAGAAAAAAGAAGAGTGGCGATTACTCCACTGACAAGAGCATAGCTCTTAAATTCTGATGATGATGATGTAAATTTACTGCCATCTTTCGACAGAACATAAAACTCTTAGAACGCCATTTGAATTTGATCCTTATTCTTTCACCGATATGTGTTAACTTATTAAATATTAATATTAACGCCATCTACTCGACTATAGGCCAAAGGTATGGTGCAATGTTTCCGAGCGATGGCGCCATAACCTTCATTCAGCCTATGCTCGAGTATAGATGGCGTATATTTAACAAGTTAACACATATCATTGAAAGAATAAGGATTAAAGTCAAATGGCGTTCAAACAGTGTTAATTTTCTGTCGAAAAATGGCACTAAATGAACTGTAGCTACATAATTTACCATGACAGTAAGTACAGTAACTCTCTACTTCAAGTTTTTTTTATTATAAAATGAACCATCTTTTCACAAGTCGGTGTAAAATCCCCGAAAATCACTAGACATTCAAACGACATGTCATCCGCGACATTAGCATGAGAGACGATCTGTCTCCTCCCCCCTGGTAGAGGGCGCAACGCGTCATTGAGCACGGCGAGGGCTCTAAGGAACGCTTTACACATTCGCGACCCCTGAGTGTGCTGATAGATTTGTGTGGCGAATAACCATACGGCCCGTGAAGTGCTTATTTGTAACTCTAGGTGGCCTAGTCAAGATAACATTTGTACATTGACAAACGCTATTACGTATATGTAGGAACTATACGTTCCAATAACGCACACGCCAACATAATTTTTGTAAGCCAGTTCCAACATTAAAAACCGCTCAAGTTAAGTGCAACCTGTGAGAGTGGGGTGATAATGCTCCCACGCGCAGAGCTCTTCTGCTGCTGAACAATTAGTACGCGCAGGTTGCTGATGCACATATATTCCACGATAGTGTGGGTGTTTTCGTGACACGTGCTAAGCTGTTTCTTGGCAATTGCAGAACAATATAGGTCAGGCAATTAATTTAAATTTGATCTTCTTCTTTTCATCGAAAGTCACACGCTCTTACCGCTAGGCCACCGCGCTTCTAAATTAATTTAAATTTGATATGATTTATACATGCATGTTATTATGATGGTATTATATTTGACTTATATATTTTAGAAATAAGATTTAAATGATAGTTTGACATGCATGTATTAATATAATGTAATTTAAGTGATTATTGTATTACGTAAGTGCTTTGGTTTAGAACTGTAAGCTTGCATTACTGGAAATAAATAAAAATAAACCGCCTGAATTAAGTGGTGAGGGCAGTAACGTGTATAGATGTCTGTTTTGACCGGATTATCTTCCCCTCGCCGTGATTTACGCACACTAGAGAAAATTGAGTTAGCCGCTATGTCAACAGCTTACGTCGCCGACCGCCACTTGGATTTTTTGGGGAATTGAAATCAATGGTTCTGAATTTTGGGGTTGACATATAATCTTAAGAATATTATATTGCTGTATCACAAAAATTTCGGAAAATTATATGTGGGAAGAAGACGTACCTCGTGGCTCAAAAACATCAGGTGCTGGTTGAAGATGAGCCCCAGTTCGCTGTTTCGAGCTGCAGCGTCAAAAGTGAAAATAGCCCTAATGATAGCCAACCTCTGGCAGGAGACGGCACCATATGTGGGAAAAATATCACTACTTACACCTTATAAAACAAAGTCCCCCGCCGCGTCTGTCTGTTTGTGTGTTTGTCTATATGTTCGCGATAAACTCAAAAACTACTGGACGGATTTTCATGCGGTTTTCACCTATCAATAGAGTGATTCTTGAGGAAGGTTTAGGTTGCGAAGCCGGGCCGGGCCGCTAGTTATATACAACGTGTCCCAAAATTCAACGATAAGCTGGCACCAGAAGATGGACCTGCTCTACTCGAGGAATAAAAACTTTTACAAAAAAAAAGAAAACCGACTTCAAAAAGGATGAAATAAAATATTATCCGTTTTTAAGTATATGCATTACCAACTGATATGTTTGAAGTCGGTGCCAAGCCAAATTTGAAGCATACCATGATTTTAGGGTGACTCGATAAGAATGTACGTGTAAGAATGTATGTGTGTATGTACGTTGGATTACCTACCTTACACCACACGACAGCAATGATCATACTTTCTGTAGATACCTAAGAACACACCGTCAAGCCACCTTGGCGCAGTCCGTACCATGTTTGTCGGTACTAGTATAAAACCAATGCGATTGCCGATATGTTTTTTAAAGAGCAATTTTTACAAATTTCCGAACTGTCCATAGTACTCTGGTGTGGGATTGGGACTGAGTTATTTCCCGCCTCTTATCCAGAAAACTTGATTTCAAAATATAAAACTATCCAAAGACCATCTACAACAGGGCTTTAACTTTTTACCTGCATGGCAAATTTCACCAGTTTACATACAAATACAAATACAAATAATTTATTATCATAAAAAGAGTTGTATACATGTGCAGAAAAATATCTATCAGACTCCAAACTAGGCTGAGCCTGTATCTTGGAAGTCTGCGAGAGCGATTGACAACTATATTCAATTTTATTTTTAGGTACAGTGCTTAGGTACATGGCAGTTGTTTAGCCGAAAAGGTGACAAAGAGACAGACAGAATTACTTTCAAAAAAAAAACATAGCCACAACCGAATACAGAACCTCCTCCTTCTATGAAATTGAAGTCGGTTAAAAATAAAAAAAAATTGAAAAAAAAATTAAAAATTGTAGACATGGTCGTTAAAAATACCACTAGGGGTGTCGTTTATCTTATTTTTTTTGTAATACTACTAGCAAAAAGCAGAGCTTTGTAAGGGCTCGCGGAATTTTTCTACCTATATAGTTATAATTACTAAGGTAGTTTTTAATAAGAGATTCATCTCAAAAAACCGGACAAGTGCGAGTCGGACTCGCCCGCCGTACAAATTTAACGTATTTATTAATTTATTTACAAAAAAAATAGTTTTCAAATATTTTCCCAGTACTTGTAGTGACGATATTACTTGCCAAATTTCATAGTTCTATAAATTCTAGATCAACGGGAATTACCATACTTAACGGGGCCCACAGATTACCAGTTCGCCGGACGATATCAACCTGTCAGTTGTTCGGAGCTGTCAAATTTTGCGTTTTACTGACCGGCTGAAATCGTCCCGCGAAGTCCGTCAGTGGGCCCCTTTATAGGTACATTTTGATTCCTTTGAGAGTTTCGAAATATAATTTTTTTGCGGCATAAACGGCCGTATCTTTTTTTCCGATCACTTACAACTCTTAGAAGTTTAAATTTTTCACAGCTTTTAGGACCTAAGTTATGCTTTTAATTTCAACTCGATACATCCACGCGTTCCCGAGATAAAAGGTCTTAGTAGACAGACGGACGGACAACAAAAGTGATCCTATAATGGTTCCGTATTTTTCCTTTTGAGGTACGGAACTCTAAAAATTATATGATATGATATAAGGGCTTCTATAAATAATTAATACCCCAAATCATTTTGTATTATATTATATCAAGAGTGTTTGTATTATATTATATCAATAGGTACTTATATTTAATAGTTTAACTCCGAGCAAGCCTTACAAATGTCCGGAGCACCTATAGCTTCTTGACCGGTAGACATGAATATGGGCGTAGCGATGTGACAACCCCATCGCGTGCTGATGGACCTGTACAATCAGTCAACGCAGGGCAGCTTGTGGAGAGCTGTTGGGAAGAAACATTCCCACGGCTCCTGGGAAGTGGGAAGTTCTGCCACCCGATAGAAGGGTGGATAAAAAGGGCATTCGATTTTGACATTTGAAACGATAAGGCTGTAATATCACGCTGCAATACTGCTGCCGACTGCGATATTAGTGCCGACTATATTACTGCAAATGTCAATAATACTGGCAGCGACATCAATTTTGACATTTGCAACAGTAAGGTAGTAATGTCGCGCTGCAATACTGCTGCCGATTGCAATATTACTGCAGACTACATTACTGTCGCAAATGTCATAAACCCTGGCAGTGACATCGATTTTGTCTTTTGAAACAGTAAGGCAGTAATATCGCGCTACAATACTGCTGCCGACTGCGACATTACTGCCGACTGCATTACTACCGCAAATGTCAAAAACCCTGGCAGCGACATCGATTTTGGCATTTGAAACAGTAAGGCAGTACTATCGCCCTGCAATACTGCTGCCAACAGCGATATTACTGCCGACTGCATTACTACCGCAAATATCAAAAATCCTGGCAGCGCCTGTCATTTGCGCGCTGCAATACTGCTACCGACTGCAATATTACTGCAGACTACATTACTGTCGCAAATGTCATAAACCCTGGCAGTGACATCGATTTTGTCTTTTGAAACAGTAAGGCAGTAATATCGCGCTACAATACTGCTGCCGACTGCGATATTACTGTCGACTGCATTACTACCGCAAATATCAAAAATCCTGGCAGCGCCTGTCATTTGCGCGCTGCAATACTGCTACCGACTGCAATATTACTGCAGACTACATTACTGTCGCAAATGTCATAAACCCTGGCAGTGACATTGATTTTGGCATTTGAAACAGTAAGACAGTAATATCGCGCTGCAATACTGCTGCCGACTGCATTACTACCGCAAATGTTAAAAACCCTGGCAGCGACATCAATTTTGGCATTTGAAACATTATATAAGGCAGTACTATCGCCCTGCAATACTGCTGCCAACAGCAATATAACTGCCGACTGCATTACTACCGCAAATATCAAAAATCCTGGAAGCGATATCGATTTCGACATTTGCGAGCTACAATACTGCTGCTGACTGCAATATTACTGCCGACTACATTATTGCCTGGAATGTCAAAAACCCTGGCAGCGAAATCGATTTTGGCATTTGAAACAGTAAGACAGTAATATCGCGCTGCAATACTGCTGCCGACTGCGATATTACTGCCAACTGCATTACTGCCGCAATTTCGAAATCAATCACGTGTGATTTTAACCGCCATAGTAGTAAAAACGATTATCGATTCAATCAAAAAATATATAGTCACGTATTATATTTCACCCATAATTAATTATGATTACCTACTAATAGGGTATTTATAACTGTACTTAAGATAAATTATTTTACACCATGCAAGAAATAAAGCACCAGAAGATTAATAGAGAAAGGTAGATACTTAGCAGTTATTTTTAGTCACAATTTCTATTTTAAAACCCGATAACAACTATAAAGAGTAGGTAATTTGCTTGTGACGTCACATGCTAGTGTTTCATATAAATTCCATAGTAGCAAATCGTTTAGACAGTTCGAAAAAAGAAACTCATTTGACTAGTATAAGTAGGTAGTCAAATACCCAATTATATTGAGCCACAAAAACCCAGCGCATTTTAACGGAACAACCTTTAAACTTGTCACTACTAACGCCATCTGTTAGAAAAAGAAATAACTAACATTAGTCCAACAGATGGCGTTAGTAGTAATACACATTATTTACCCTTTTATTTATTGTTTATGTTTATATAATGATATTTTTATGTTTGATAACACATCTAGACATGAATATAAATTACTATGTTAAATCTCAAACCTAACAGTGCGACAGTTTTTCCGTAAAGTGTACCACAAGAATGCATAGATTGTCGAATAGTGATAGGGCTCGCTTCGCTCGCCCTAATAATAAACTAGACGGGCCCGCAGCTCCGCTCGCGTAAATGAAATAAAGAGTTCCTCTTATGTTTAGTTAAATATCGACATTATTATGTATTCAACCCTGCCATGGTGTATAGTACATTACTACAGAGGCCGGGACGAAAGGGGTTGCCGGCCGAAGACATATAGACGGCCGAGCGAAGCGAGGCCGGTAGGTCTGAGCGCGGGCAACCCTATTTCCCGCCGAGGTATGTATAGTGCTTTTCTCAAACATGCAATGAAATAAGTAAATAAAATAAAAAATCCACGAAACCCAAATTTTATTTATAGAAAAAATAAAAGTAAAGTACACCCAAAATATAACCAACACGTACCTATATCATTATCACGCGCATGTTTTACACGAGTCGTGTATTTTTACTACCCGTATATTTTCATGTATCTTTGATTTTTTCGCCTTGTATCCGTCTGACTGTCGTTTTCGTCACATAAGTTTACATAGTCTTTCATGTTGATATCATGTTTCACATACATCGTTGATTTATGCACGGAGTAAATAAGTATAATTTCCACAGTGTTGACGAATTTGTAGTTACATTCATTTAAAATATGCCACAAAACTGTTTCTAATAAACTGTAAGCCATTTTTCTTAGTTTCTCAAATAATAAAATTGCCATAAGCAACCATATACATACTTCGTCTTTGACTTGGCGGCAGAGGCAGCAAGTTATTAAAATCAATTCTGCTTACGCTGCCAAATCCAACGCCTACGATTACAATTAATATTAATTTCATTATTTCGTCGGAACTCATATTAAAGTCAAAAAATCAACAACGCACCATAAATCCAATAAAACAGAATGAATATTTTTCAACTTTACCTCCATAACAATTTAAAAAATATAACTACGCGTGTTTGAGTAGACCTTTTTACCGCTAACGTTTAGATGAAATATTTTAAATGTTTTTATTCGTGTAGTTAAATTTATAATTTAAAATTATAGAATTATAGAATGTATTATTTATTAAGTTCATGTTGATTTTATACAAATAAAACTGCAAATTATAGCAAACATTGTTTTTTTTTTTTTTTATAGGCGTAGTGGCAGAGTGTCATTACGAACCATAAAGCAAATACTGTCTCTAGTTTTTTTTAATGGATGAATGCCACGATGCTGTGTCACAAAATATCTGTGAAATCAAAATTAAAAAAGAGGACTTTGCCGGCCTAGGCCTGCAAGATGTGTATGAAATTCCATTAACGACCTTTTGTCCTAGCCGCACCTGAAACGTCATACTTCGCAGCCTATTATAAGGAACATAACATCAATATTTCATTGCATGTTTGAGAAAAAACTGTTATAGGGATTTCTTATTTGTAGCCGTTATTTGGATAACTCAATTCGCAAATTTGTCAAAAAATGATGTGATTTGATAAAAGGCAAGATTGTATTTTTTCATCTACACGTATTTATTTAAAACTTGTTTCAAGATAAAATTATTATTTGTTCTTATAAGCCTAGTTGCAAAAACGTTCATTAGATTAATTTTCGCCTTAAGACGAATATGGACGACCACCACCCTTAAATCGCCTTTTCATACAAACATAGGTAGTCTAGTCCTCTCGGTCTTGCGATAGCTCTCGCCAGTCGCCATGGCCGAGGTTGAGCAGGTCTTGAGCAACTACGTCGTTTCAGCGGTACCTAGGACGTCCACTCGGGCGTCTCCCATTTTGTTGTCCCAAGTACCTGCGCTCTCTTCACGGCACGATCCTCTCCCATTCTCTCTAAGTGTCCGAGCCACCACTGAATTTAGCCGCTTTTGTCTCTCAATATTTCGCCACTATATCGGACCACATCCTTATTTCTATGGCAACAAAATTATATTACGATATTTGGCCGAAATGTACAGTCAACATTTGCTTATTTTTATCAGGTCGCTCAATAATATCTGAACATGCACTTTAATCTACCTACATAACTTACTATCAACTTTGTATTTTTGGCCCATCTCAGCATTCTTAGCCCGTTCCCCGGACGAATGGCAATGTTTGCCGCAGCCGTGAAAGTCAATCTGAATAATAGAACTCAAAAATAAATTTAAAACAACAAAATACAAATTGATAATAATAATATAGTAATTACTTTGATTGATAAGAATGATAAGTCATATATGACATAAATCACTCGTATGGGCTCTATAGACTAAGGTTGAGGTTGACAGCACTTTTTATTTTACTTCGTGTAAAAAAACTCAGAAATACCTGTATACCAACATGACAAACATAATTTAGTTTACTTTAACTTACGGATTATTTGGTCTAATCTGTAGCACCGCCAAACGAAAGCAACCGAGAGTTGCCGAGAAATGGCCGATGTCGTAAAATGAAGATTGTTATGAAAATTTCTTTTCCTTATTGTAAATTAAATACGCATCGGAAGCGATAGTTTTTATGCTCTAGTTCTATTCCCATATGTAGATAACTGATTTGAACAGGTTTTTCTTATCATACGTGTGACGTATTCGAGAAACGTGTCAAAAACTTTTTTAGAAATTTGTAAGGCGCCATCTCGCTTCTTCCCTCGTTCAGCACGGTTCCATTTTTATCGACTATCACTATGCGCGTCCCTTTCGCACTTACATACTTGTTAGAACGTGACAGGCATGGTGACAAGGGATAAAAACGCGACCGTGCTAAGCCGCCTGGTTTTTCAATTTTATATATATGATGATTGAGATATATTTTTTTATTATTTTTCCTCGAGTAGTCATGAGCAGGTACAACTTCTGGGGCCAGCTTATCGTTGAATTTTGGGACACGTGGTATGTATAGGAGTTACGGCAATGGAACTGTTACTGTGCCGTATAAGTATATTAAGTATACTGTCTTACAAAAATCTGATATTTGCCTGGGAGTGTCTGGATAAACACAATTTATTTTATTTATTATGACAAAACAACCAACTTACAAAAATAAGGAAACTGTGTCGATTTTTACTTAATTACAAAATATTATATTTAAGTCGCGGTAGAGCCGTTTGTGTAATTAAATGTGTAAAAAAATCCCGTAAGATTAATATCTGTGGCCCTAGTGAATATGAGTACAAGTCTCGCACAGCTTAGGTGTAAAAGGGTATAAGTATTACGTGGAACACACCCTTTTATTCCTGCCTTGCCCTTATTAACTACAGCCACAGATATATTCATTCATTCATTCATTATTTTTAATACCTAAAGCAGACTATCCACCACATAACAGTCCACTGCCCTAAGTGAAAGTTTATTGGCAACCATGAAGACTTGCTCGCTCCTGGTGAAGACGCAGCCCTATGGGCCAAGACACTGGATATAGTTCTTTAATTACTTTCTAATACTTTAAGCGACTCCAATCTTGCCATACGATTAAATAAATAAATACCTATTAACTTGGATAGTATTCGAGAATACATAGCTCCAACCGTTTAGTCAAATGTATTCTAAATTAAATATTTTATAGTTAAACTTACTATCCCCAAACACTTAGCTCACCCAATCGTAAATATAATTAAATATCTGCCTCCATTTATCCTGATGATAAAAAGTTAAACATAAAACTTGGTAACTCAATTATTGGGGCCGTAAATCAGGACCCTCCGCTGTCGAAACGTCGAGGTACTTATGTAGATAGTAATTAAAAGTTTACGTCAATAAGGCAATAGATATTGACAAAATTATATAGAAATATCCAAAGTCGGAAATACAAAAAATTAATTAAAACCAAAATATTACTTTGCTAATCCGCGAAAAGATAACGTGCTAGTCAATCAGTGCTAACCCGTTATACTTACTTGCGTATTTTTACATGCAATTAATATTCCCACCCTCCCACCGCAAAAATAAATACGCAAATAAATATAACAAACCACCACCAAAAGAATAAACCTCGACACGTGTTTCGCCTCTCTACGAGGCATCCTCAGGAGTTGTTGACGGTCTGACGCCCGGCAACGTCCGTTGGTTTGCAAAGGTTTATTCTTTTGGTGGTGGTTTGTTATATTTATTTGCGTATTTATTTTTGCGGTGGGAGGGTGGGAATATTAATTGCATGTAAAAATACGCAAGTAAGTATAACGGGTTAGCACTGATTGACTAGCACGTTATCTTTTCGCGGATTAGCAAAGTAATATTTTGGTTTTAATTAGTATGGATTTCCGCAAAGTAACGCCTGATTCTATTCACTATACAAAAAATATTTTTTTTTTTTACTTTAAGCGAAACATCTCTCACTAATACTCTAGACTAATAAATACTTACCTATCATGTGATTTAAAGAGGGATTCATAATAATTTTTAAATTTTATTAATTCGTCATTTGAAAGAAGGTAGGTGAATACTTAGGTCTGCAAAAAGAGCTCAAACGTTATTAAGGTTCCTATTTATCATATTTTTTTCTATTTTAAACTCAAATTTATTTACGTACTTATTTCTAGTAATTTCTCTCACTGCACCAAAGTTAAAAATACCATTACCTATTAATTAGATATGTTCTTTTTAGGGTTCCGTACCCAAAAGGTAAAACGGGACCCTATTACTAAGACTTTGCTGTCCGTCCGTCCGTCCGTCTGTCTGTCACCAGGCTGTATCTCACGAACCGTGATAGCTAGACAGTTAAAATTTTCACAGATGATGTATTTCTGTTGCCGCTATAACAACAAATACTAAAAACAGAATAAAATAAAGATTTAAATGGGGCTCCCATACAACAAACGTGATTTTTGACCAAAGTTAAGCAACGTCGGGCGTGGTCAGTACTTGGATGGGTGACCGTTTTTTTTTGCATTTTTTTCCTTTTCTTTTCCGGTTTTTTTTTTCATTATGGTATGGAACCCTTCGTGCGCGAGTCCGACTCGCACTTGCCCGGTTTTTTTAATTTTGCAATACCGTGTATAATTTCATATTGAATTAACTAGTTTTTTTCAATCAAATTACATGGTCTACTATAATAAATCTTAAATAGAATTGCATTAGATAAAAACTAAAACCAATGATGCACAAACGTGCCATAAAGACATAAAACCAAATCAATACCATTTATGATAATTTTATGGCATATATTGTAAACCGTATAGACATTTCACTTTTTTCACAAAAAAACTACCTATTTCAACTTGCGCCATTTTTGATTCCAACCTTATTACTTACACTTAAGATTGAATTTTGTTGACGGTCTTTTAAGAGATATGTCATTTTGGAATTAATAATGTGATTTGTGTATCACAGGGGGCTGTCTGAGGGACCGTATATAAAAAAGTTTGTAACTGTCTGTCCGTCCCCCTGCTCGATAGCTATCTATAACGTTGTTGTGAAAACATGGGTGATTACTGATTGCAATCTTTATTATTTTTGCCTTATCTAGTCATACTAAAGAGTAGCTTTAAATAATCAAAACTTTAATCACTTTGCTTAATACATAATTATTTTAGTAATATTAAAGACATACTATAAGGGTTTATTAGGGTTTCGAATCATGCTGCAGAAATAAATTATTTATTTTATAGATTTACATCCCTTTTTTAAGAACAAATAAAGAAAAAATGTGATTAAAATTACAATATAATAGGTACCTATATGAGCACATACCTTTGTTAAGATTAAGCTGAAATGAATGAAAAAAATAAGGAAATGTTTGTAGTACAAGTAATCGGTGATCGCTGAGTAAATATTCCAAACAGATACAAAACTTTTCTAGGTACGAGAAGCACATCTAGACTTTACCTTGTTAATAAAAGCTAAGGCTTTCTTATGAAATCAAATGAAAATAACTTAACCCAGAAACATTTCACAAGTAATCCCCAGCTATTAGGATCTACTCAAAGCTTGGCATCTCATCTCCGATTCCCTCTTGGTAAAATTTCCCCAATTGATGATGCCTTAGCGTGATATAGAACCAACGTAACCACTCACTGTCATACACCCAATCGCTTCCAAATTCCGCTAAAGTATTATTCAAGGCAAGGCAAATTGATTCCAGAATGTGACAAGCGTCTAGTTTACTCTCTTTACAGACTATCCTTATGAAATCAAGTTTGCGATCAATAGATTTTAATACTTGTAGTTCTTCGGTGTTGGAATCTCCGTCACAGAGTAGGCTGGTGTTGCTATTCGCTCGCGGCTTGGTGTGTAGTGAAATGATGGCAGGATCAGACCAGTACTCGCCGTATTTTCTATAAGTATTTTTAAATTGGCTGAAAACTCTGATTTCGTAAAGTTTACCGGGACAGGGAAGTTTTAGCTCCGCTTTGCAAATCGTGGAGTCTCTGCACATGACTCGCAGTGTGGAAGAGTTTAGCTCTCGCTGCGGCCCTCCTGGCAATTGATACGTCACTTTATATTCCAGTGTTGCATTCTCATGTATGTTAGACTCAAGTTCTATCCAACTCACAAGAGCGCTTCCCGATGTTGTTCTTAAGACTCTTAATTCAAAGGGAGCTTTAACCTTACTTATATGGTATAAGTTGACATCATGCGTTTCATTTGAACAAAACAAAAAAGTACACGACTGCAATACCAAAGTCAAGCTTTGAGTCATTGTCAAACCCTTTTCCCAAGCTTCATCCATGCTCCAACCACAGCTTCTATTTTCCTTGGACATAATATGATCCTCGTAGACACGCATCGATTTACCATTAGAATCTACGTAAAATAACGTGAGAGATACATATTCACTCAACAGGCTCCAAGAGCAATTTATTTGATGATCATTTCCGTAGATGCACCAGAAATTTTGAGCTGCTGGGACGTGGTTGAAATAAACATATATTGCTGCACTTGTTTGGCTTGGAGCACCGACCCGTTGGCATGTATAATGCAGTAACGCTTGTTTTTCTTCCTTCAGCTGTTCTGAGACCATAGTGTCGTTTACTCGCTTAGCCTGTATAATGTGTTCGTCTTCATACTCTTGTGCGATAATAAGTTCGGCGTCCCCGGAGCACAGTATTTCATAATCTTCACCTACCGGCACAAAATAGGCTTCAAAATTCGGACGCCGTAAGTATTGTCCGTTAGGTGATACTATAGTCATTGCAGGTTCTACAGACACTTGCAGCGTCTCAGAGCAATTACTCATCTCGTCTGTACATGTATATTCATATGAGCTTATTTCAGGCATCTCTATAGTCAATTTTATTGTTGTCATATTTACAATTTCAGTAAATTGGTCGGTGTCATTTTGACCATCTATCAATTTTATGTTAAGATTTTTCGAGTCGGGTCCCGAACAGAAAATGGTGACATTGTCCCCGTAGTGTGCCACAAGAGTAGCATTTCCATCGAAAAATGAGACAGATGTTTCACTTATGTTTTCTGCAATTCCGGATATGTGGAAGTGGCAGGCTTTCGCGCTAAGAAGTAGGACTGGCAGTAAACACACAAACACGGGAACACGCATGTTCGCTCGGTCTAACACTAATAACAATGACCTAGCTTTAGTGATGTCAGTTTTATATAGGACTCTAAATTAGGCAAAATAATTAGTAACACTCAAGTCATTAACAATAGGGATGGGTAAGGTCGGTTTGTATTGAACTGACAACAGACTTGTTTTTACAAGCTTTTATTTACTTTCACCTGACCGTTGTCTGTCTGTCTGTCTGTCTGTCTGTCTGTCTGTCTGTCTGTAATCAAATCTTGCAAGTTAAATTTGATCCACTTCCCGGTGTCCGATTGAGCTGAAATTTTGCATGCGTGGATAAATTGGATGACAATGCAATATTATACAATGCAGTACCATCGAGCTGATCTGATGATGGAGACAGGAGGTGGCCAAAGGAACTCTGTGATGAAACAACGCAACCTAATTGTGTTTGGGGTTTTTAGAATTGTCTCGATGAGTATTAGTTGTATGTCGTAAGAAAAGTACTTGCTTGTACCAAAAATGAAATTTTTGCCAAAAACTTATTATCGATTCGCTTTTAGAGGAAACGGAAACGGCTAATACATTTTACATTTTTTAGGGTTCCGTAAAAACAAGGTGGTAAAAACGGGGCCCTATTACTAAGACTCCTCTGTCCGTCTGTCCGTCCATCTGTCTGTCACCAGGCCGTAACTTATGAACCGTTATAGCTAGACAGTTGAAATTTTCACAGATGATGTATTTCTGTTGCTGCTATAACAACAAATACTAAAAACAAAATAAAATAAATATTTAAGTGGGGCTCCCATACAACAAACGTGATTTATTTGACGTTTTTTGCATAATGGTACGGAACCCTTCGCGCGCGAGTCCGACTAGCACTTGGCCGGTTTTTTTGTACATACATTTTAGATAAATCCATCATGATCGTTAGCGTTACATCTTCGTAACAGCAATTAGCAAATATTTCATTTAAAATAGAAATTAAACCAATATATAAATAATATTAAAAAATACAAAAAGTTTGTAAAAATGTTTATTGCCTTATCCAGTCCATAATAAAGCCGAGAGTAGCTTTAAATAGGTAAGTAATCAAAAATGTATCCACTTTTCTACGTAATTATTTCAGTAATATTAAAGACATATTATAAGGGTTTAATAGGGTTTCGAATTATGCTGTAGAAATAAATTATTTATTTTTTAGATTTACATCCCTTTAAGAACAAATAAAGAAAAAAATGTGATTAAAATTACAATATAATAGGTACCTATATGAGCACATACCTTTGTTAAGATTAAGCCGAAATGAATGAAAAAAATAAGAAAATGTTTGTAGTACAAGTATATAGGTAATCGCTGAGTAAATATTCCAAACAGATACAAAACTTTTCTAGGTACGAGAAGCACATCTAGACTTTACCTTGTTAATAAAAGCTAAGGCTTTCTTATGAAATCAAATGAAAATAACTTAACCCAGAAACATTTCACAAGTAATCCCCAGCTATTAGGATCTACTCAAAGCTTGGCATCTCATCTCCGATTCCCTCTTGGTAAAATTTCCCCAATTGATGATGCCTTAGCGTGATATAGAACCAACGTAACCACTCACTGTCATACACCCAATCGCTTCCAAATTCCGCTAAAGTATTATTCAAGGCAAGGCAAATTGATTCCAGAATGTGACAAGCGTCTAGTTTACTCTCTTTACAGACTATCCTTATGAAATCAAGTTTGCGATCAATAGATTTTAATACTTGTAGTTCTTCGGTGTTGGAATCTCCGTGGCAGACAACGCTGGTGTTGCTATTCGCTCGCGGCTTGGTGCGTAGTGAAATAATGGCAGGATCAGACCAGTACTCGGCATATTTTCTATAAGTATTTTTAAATTGACTGAAAACTCTGATTTCGTAAAGTTTACCGGGGCAGGGAAGTTTTAGCTCCGCTTTGCAAATCGTGGAAGCTCTGCAAATGACTCGCAGTGTGGAAGAGTTTAGCTCTCGCTGCGGCCCTCCTGGCAATTGATACGTCACTTTATATTCCAGTGTTGCATTCTCATGTATGTTAGAGTCAAGTTCTATCCAACTCACAAGAGCGCTTCCCGATGTTGTTCTTAAGACTCTTAATTGAACGGGAGCTTTAACCTTACTTATATGGTATAAGTTGACATCGTGCGTTTCATTTGAACAAAACAAAAAATTACACGACTGCAATACCAAAGTCAAGCTTTGAGGCCTTTGAGGTATTATCAAACCATTTTTCAATGCTTCATCCATGCTCCAACCGCAGCTTCTATTTTCCTTGGACATAATATGATCCTCGTAGACACGCATCGATTGACCATAAGAATCTACATGAAATAACGTGAGAGATACATATTCACTCAACAGGCTCCAAGAGCAATTTATTTGATGATCATTTCCGACGATGCACCAGAAATATTGAGCTGCTCGGACATGGTTGAAATAAAAAAATATTACTGCACTTGTTTGAACTGGTCCACCGACCTGTTTGCATGTATAATGTAATAACGCTTGTTTATCTCCCTTCAATTGTTCTGACACCATAGTCTCGTTTACTCTCTTAGCCTGTATAATGTGTTCGTCCTCATACTCTTGTGCGATAATAAGGTCGGCGTCCCCGGAGCACAGAATTTCATAATCTTCACCTACCGGCACAAAATAGGCTTCATAAGTCCGAAGCCGTAAGAAGTGTACGTTAGGTGATACTATAGTCATTACAGGTTCTACAGAAGCCAGCAGCGTCACAGAATAATTAGTTATCTCGTCTGTACATGTATATTCATATGAGTTTATTTCAGGCATCTCTATAGTCAATTTTATTGTTGTCATATTTACAATTTCAGTATGTTGGTCGGTGTCATTTTGACCATCTATCAATTTTATGTTAAGGTTTTTAGAGTCGGGTCCCGAACAGAAAATGGTGACATTGTCTCCGTAGTGTGCTAATATGAGAGAAACGTTTCCAGAAAAAAATGAGGCAGATGTTTCACTTATGTTTTCTGCAATTCCGGATATGCGTAAGTGGCGGTGGCAGGCTTCCGCGCTGAGAAGCACGGCTGGGAGTAAACACACAAACACGGGAACACGCATTTTCGCTCGGTCTAACACTAATAATAATGACCTAGCTTTAGTGATGTCAGTTTTATATAGGACTCTAAATTAGTCATAATAATTAATAATAATAACACTCATTAACAATAGGGATGTGTAACGGTCGGTTCGTTTTGAACTGACAACAGACTTGTTTTTATTCGATTCGCTTTTAGAGGAAACGGAAACGTCTAATACATTTTACATTTTTTAGGGTTCCGTAAAAACAAGGTAAAAACGGGACCCTATTACTAAGACTCCTCTGTCCGTCTGTCCGTCCATCTGTCTGTCACCAGACCGTAACTTATGAACCGTTATAGCTAGACAGTTGAAATTTTCACAGATGATGTATTTCTGTTGCCGCTATAACAACAAATACTAAAAACAAAATAAAACTAGTAGTTCGCCCCGAACTGAGAACTCGCAGTTAACCAAAAATTATTATAGAGTGATTGACTTTGTTGCACCTACTTAGACGAATAGTTCGACATAAAATGTAAAGTTGGTCAAGCAGATCTTGTCAGTAGAAAATGGCGGCAAATTTGAAAAATGTAGGCGCGAAGGAATATCGTCCCATGGAAAATTTGAATTTAGCGCCTTTTTCTACTCACAAGATTTGCTTGACCATCTATAGTTGGTCAAACAAATGTTGTCAGTAGAAAAAGGCGCGAAATTTTAATTTTCCATGGGACGATATTCCTTCCCGCCTACGGTTTTCAAATTTGCCGCCTTTTTCTACTGACAAGATCTGCTTGACCAACTATAGTAGAAAATAAATGAGGGCACTACTTTCTACGTAACTGTCACATTTTTGATGTAAAATGCTTACACATGGCAACAATTTAGTATGGACATTTTTGAGTTCCATTTTATTTAATTTCTACTATTTTATTATGTCGCACTATAGGCGGCAATGGATTGAATGGATCAAAAATCGCCTGGATTTATTGCAAGATCTGTGGAGCCCTTGACTGATAGATTTAAGCAAAGAGTAGTATGTATAATTGACCGAAGCGAAGCGAAGGTCTACGTTTTGACTCGGGCATTTTGCTTTCGTATGTCCGGATGTTCTCCTCTACAGGTCGCAATTCTTAACCGATTCTCGTGAAATTTTGTGACCGAATTTTATGACTAAATAAAAATTTTTTGTCAATCCGGTTTTTGGAAATTTTTAAAAATGGCGGAGTCGTGATACCTGGCGCCTAAACAAATAGTCGTATCGATATCATAAGAGTTTTTTCTTTTTGAGACATGTTTACAGAGTTAATAGCAAAAAATGCAGAAAAAAATTATCGCTGGTTTAGGCGGTATTTAGATATTTAATTTTAACTAATTTTAATTTGAGAAGGAGTAGCTAAATTTCGTCAACCCATCTAAGAACTATTTGGCTCAGTTTGTAAACGTTCGCTTTTTCTGTTTGCACAGAGGGTCTGGGTTCGATCCCCAGTAATTGTATGCTGGGATATTATAACTTTTTGTATTTTTTTACACATAAATTTCGTATTGTTTTTCTTTAATTTACTATACACCGTGTTTTTATTGAATTCCGTTAACTTCGGGGTATAGTTAAGTACGTTTATAAGAACTAAATGGCATAGTTAATTTTCAAAAAAATAATTTTTTTTTGTTTTCTTTTTTGTTTTTTTTTTGTTTTAAAAGTAATTAAATGTAGCATATAGCGTTGTTTACACGTTGTGTACACGGGCATTACATTTAACTCAACCAAACAATTGAAATCTGTGACATATCAATGTCATTTCGTACATCAATCGACCGAGATTGTACTTAAGTTTAGTAGCAAATGTATGAACTCATTCTAAACACTAATCAATATGTAAGCCGGCCCTAAGGCAAGTGTACACGCTTGTAGAGGCCTTATAGTAAAAAAATAAATTATGGATTATCTCCGAAATGGACTTAATTAGAACATCGGTGTCTTTGAGAAAGTTACTTGATTTAAGCTCAGGAATGCACTCTTGAAATTAACGGAAATCAAAAAAAACACGGTGTATTTAAAGCTCTTAGCACCATGTTATTTCAAGCTCTGCTCGCGAGGTCTACAGCTCACAGAGCCACTAGTATATAGGACAAAGAGAGCCCTCTCGTGGAACTTTTTTGCATCCATTTTGAAGTGCCATCTGTAATTCTTAACCAGAAATATCAACGTCAATATCAGGGGGGGAGGGGCATAAATAGCGTCTAAGTATGTTGCGAACGTAAAAAACTTTGACTTTGAAGAAAGGCTTCAGGATATTGACTAATACACGAAAACAGATTAGGGACTTTTAACTTGACTGTTGATGTAAATAAATTACCTATCATACACGGCTGGAATAACACACAATTGACCACGAAACACAATTACACGCAGCAGGTTGAGAATCTACCCGCCAAATATTTTTCTAAATTTTTTGGTAATAAAGTTCTCAGAAACTGTGATGACGTATGAAAACTATGTTTCTTTTGACATTGTAAAACTGAAAGTATTTTTATTTATCTGAATTATGTCGTAGTACAGACAATAAATGGGGTGTCATAATATTTTGAGTTTTATTTGACAAAGTTGTTTTTTGTGACAATCGCCTCCATGGCAACGATGGCCATAAATAATCTGTTCAACAGATGTTTTTTTGTTTGATCCATGCCCTGGATACAAGACTTTTAAGACGTTCTGACGAAATTAAGTGAAGCCATATTTAAAAAAAAAGTGTAGCTTTAAGTAATATAGATGTCGCTATTTTTTCGAAGTGATTTATATACGACTGTCCCTCCCCTGGATTTAAGTCATCATAGAAATCATAGAGATTAAAATAAACTGTATCTGTGCTAAGCCGAAATATTTCCTGTCAAATATCAAATACCTATATTATGTTTATATTATTTTATTTTTATCTTGCTAATTATTTCAAAATGGTAAATTTAAAAACGATATTATAAAGTGCAAATCGAGCACTTTCATTTGATACTAAATACGACCATGTTTTTTGCAAATAAAATGACCAGAATAGCAAGACCTCTCACAAACAGCTTTTTGGCCTTCTAAGCTCTTCTACCTCAAAATCCCTTGATCAAGCCTGCTCATAATTTAATGACTAAATATAATGCCCTCAACTACACGTTTACCCAATTTCATTTAAATTAGAACAAATTTACTTAAGTTCTTGAGTATCAAACTATCTTCTGACAGTTCAGCTTAAAAACATCGAAATGCCGCGACGTGCCGCTAGCCAGCCGCGTGATCCAAGTCGAATGTAAGAACTTCGCTTCGCTTCGCTCGCTCGTTCGATAAATATTTAAGTGGGGCTCCTATACGACAAACGTGATTTATTTGACGTTTTTTGCATAATGGCACGGAACCCTTTGCGCGCGAGTCCGACTAGCACTTGGCCAGTTTTTTTGTACATCCATTTTAGATAAATCCATCATGATCGTTAACGTTACATCTTCGTAACACCAATTAGCAAATATTAAAATTAAACCAATATATAAAAAAATATTAAAAAATACAAAACCTTAAACCTCATTCATAATCATAACATCCTCCACATTCACAACAATTTTGCAAATAAATATATTTTTACATCTTTAAAATAAAACTTTCCAAGCATGAGTTGGAAATAAGGCAAAAAAACAACCATTTAAAAAACGTGATGGTACGGAACCATCGAATAATAAGTTCGGCTCGCAGTTGGCTTTTTAAATATACAATTATTATACCCTCTGATGTCAACTAATACGTAATGGTTAATTTTGGTGTTAGTCATGTGTGAATTAGTATTATTGGGTAAACAGTTTTTACAATTAATGAATTCACGGGCTGACTCCATGAAAACAATAGCCATGCGGAGCAATAGGACAGGTATTTTTAAATTAGACTTAGATTTAGATTTCTCTATTTCAAGAAAATTTGCTACATTCGTCAAAATTATGTTTATCTTTTCATCATGATCTTTAAAAATTACATTATTAATTTGAAATAATAAAATTAATGAATTATTAATTTTTATTTAAGTATAATTTACGTTTTATGGTTTGAAAAAAAAGTACCGGCTATTTTTTCTGAAACTCGATGAAGGTCAAACCCAAGATAGCAGCCTTATAGAAAAAATAATATATTTGAAAATGTTAAATATGTATACCTTTTATACTACCTAACACTATATTTTACTTATAGTTATACTAGTAATCGCAAAAGTGCCCAAGTATATTGAAGCATATTTTTATTTTTGTGGTAAAAATAACAAAATTTTGTTACGATATATTATGTATTTCCTAGCCACCTGGCCACCTGGTCATTCCTGGCGATTCCTGGCCATATATTATATTTGATGTTCATTATACAAACAGAATGCTAGTTTACAGTTTCTATAAGTATAAAACTACTTTATCCAGCCAAACAGATGTCGTATAATCCTCTCCATCCCACTTTTCTCTAGTTACTTAGCGGAACCACAAATATTAATCATACAAATTGTTGACCACCCTCCGAAATGACTAATAACTCTACATTAACATTTCCGCTACTTCAATAACACACTATCCATACAAAACCTAACCTAAAACCCTTGGCTTTTAAGTCGATCTCAAACTCAAACCTATACAAAAACAAGCAGAAATGTAGTAACCGACAAACATGTTGAGTATATTTTCGCGAAGAATAGACGCGAATAAAAGAAATATCGTAACAATAGCGGAGTCAAATTCGCGGATTCATCCGAAGATCATAAAAATCTTTGCATCATTGGCTCAGGCCGAGACGAAACTATATTCCCAATTCATTTTTGCCGTCTTACAACAAATATTTAAAAGAAAATGAACTCTATCGCAATGTACTTAAAGTATAACGATTTGGGTGATAAATGCAAAATGATATGGTGAAAATATCTGCAGTCTTCAAAATAGTTGCCAAAGGAAAGTCAACCTTGTAGCCTTTTAGTACAATAGATTTATTTGTTTTTGAGTCGTTGTTTATTTTTGTAATAGTTCGGGGGTTGGGTCGTTAGGTTGCGTTCGCGAAAATACTTATGGAAATATTTTTTGGAAAATCATCCACATTTTGTCATACTACTGAAACAGTGAATCTTAACTAACATTTGAAAATAAGTGTTTTTCCAGCGAGCCGGAAAGCGTCTACAATTTTATTTAAATTTCGGGAGGTTGGTGGAGGGTTAAAAAATCGTTTAAGCAGTTTGTGGGTTTGGTCGTTTTTGTTTAATATAACACTTATTTGTAGGTATTTTCTTAATCTGACGAACACAACACAAGTTTGTAACCGTCAGATTAAGGAAATGCGTGCAAATAATTATCAGATTTAGTAATAGCACAATTATAGTGTTAATTTTGACTAATATGACCAAATCCACAATCTGCTTAACAATTTGTTGAACCCCCCACCAACCCCCCACCAACCAAGGGCTCAACATAGATGGCTAAAAGGGGTAAAGGTAGACTACACGGGGTAGCAAGATATCATTCATATCTCAATATGACGCGCTCGAGTAAACACAAAAATCCCCTCTTGGGCTCCCCTACCAATAGTAGAGTAGAGCAAGATAAGTTTGCAATTTTGTAATGATTTTGATAGATAACACACGCAGTTAAATTAAATTAATAAAATAATAATTTAATTCACGCAAGACCCACTAAACATATTTTAAACGTCAAACTTCTATGAAATTATGAAGTATAAATAACACTTGCACTGCGTGGGCTATCAAAATCTAAATGTAAGATTTAAATGTAGGTACTTATAGTGGTAGAGTAGGACTAAATTAACGTGTGAAAGTGTGAAAATATGATGTATATATGATGTATACATATAATATTAATGGCACTTTCACACTTTGTCAATTCTTAACTCCCAATGCCCTAACAATTATCAATTTATCATAGTAAGAAACTACCAAAATTACGGGTTGTTATCGGGGACCCCAAAACACTGCAGTCAACAAGTTCATTGACCACGGCCATCTTGTATATTTGTGTCTGAAATGGCAGATCAGATTGCAGTTAATGGGAACACAGCAATTCCAAATTCCAATGACATTATGGCACTGATGGTTAAGCAAAGAGTAGTATTAGTGGGTCAAGCTTGGAATGTACTTTTAAGTATAATTAACTAAGCAGAGTAGAGAAAATTATCCAAATTATCAAAATCCGACGAATCGGGAACTAAATTCACCCCTGTTGACAGGGGTGAATAGAGATGACTCGCTACGCTCGTCGTTCAATTTCAGAATCTTTCGCTTGCTCGGGTATCAATCATATTATTATTACTCTTTCGTATCAATATTGGCACGAGGGGTTAAACAACAACTTTTAAGCGTGAGGAGGTAACAGAGAGACAGAATTAAGTTACTTTCACACCTTATAAAACAAAGTCCCCCGCCGCCCCGTCTGTCTTGTGTGTATGTTTGTTTGTATGTACGCAATACACTCAAAAACTATGATGCGGTTTTCACCTATCAATAGAGTGATTCTTGAGGCTAAACATTCAAAACAGGCAAACATTTGTTAAGGTTTTCTGTGTAAGCCGTCCGAAGCCGGAGCGGGTCGCTAGTTTGTAATATTAGTAGGGATAAAACGAATTGGAGTTTTACAAATACATTTGCAACTATGTGCAGCAAGAGAACAATACTTTAGATTAGATTAGATAGGTCATCGCCCCCGTCCATCTTATTTAATTGTGCCCGGGCGGAATGACCGTCAGATCCGATTGCATTTTTATGGCGGGGGTGGCTGTCATCAGACACTTCGAGGGTCATCTTTAAGTCAATTTGGAGTTTTAGGCTCACATTAATGAACCTGCCCTTTGGGCTGCAACTGTTTCAATTTTATGCCATCAAGTGTATTGGGTAATTCAAAATTGTCCAGAATGTCGATTTATTCTGATCTAGCGACCCGCTCCGGCTTCGCACGGGTTACACAAAACCTTAACAATACACCTAAACCTTCCTCAAGAATAACTCTGTTTATCGCGAACATACATACACACAGACAGACGCGGTGTGATAAATACCTATAGAGCTTTACTTCCGCCCTTGTACACGGGAGGAACACTTCAGAATAAACTTGGTTTAAAATGTTTTAGTACTTGTTTTATTTGGCTCACGACTCACGAGTGTAATCATGTAAGTATGAGTACATATAAATATAATTAAAGTCCGCGTGCGTGCGCCTGGTCCGTGCTCCCGCCCACGCTAGCGGGCACCCTAAGAGATATCATCCAGTTAACCTTTGAAAAATTCAAAGAAACTGACTGTTATGTTGTAGGACTTGTAGGTACTTTGATATTCTTTAAATAAATAAAAAATAAGTGACTAATTGAAAAACAAAATATGATATTACTAATACAACTGTACAAATATGAGTGAATAAAAAAACAAAACAAAATAAATAAAAGTTATAGCAACTTATACAATAGTCTCTCCGACTCTTATCCAGCCTCCAGCTCCGATCTGCTTCGAAATCCACTCAAAATACGACGTCACATTCGTAAAAATGGCCAACTTGTTGTTACAATCGTTCGGCGCCAGCCTCAGCACCCCTAGCACGCGTTCTCTGGGGGTGAAGATCGGTCCAAACTCGGTTACAAAGCAGTCAGTCTCGTGGGTCACGTTGACGCATAGGAGTGTGTCGTCTAAGGTGAACCCGTACAGTTCGTAGCAGTTGGTTGGGTCGACTAGTTCGACGTCGTAGAGATCCATGTCGGTGGTGAGGTATGTGCGGCGGTCCATGGTGACTATGGTCTTCCACACGCTGGCTTGGACCTGTGAATAATGAATGGTGTTAGGGAAGTATGAGTGTTCCAGTCATTTCAAAATGGGGGTTCGCGTGCGGACGCGAAGTCGTAGAAGAATACCAATAGTCGTCCGGTTGCGGGTGTCTATTGGTGTACCTTCTGAACTCCACTGGTAAAGAAGACAGACGCAGGTGTCTCCATGTCTTTGTCCACCTTGGCCAGAGCTATGTCGTGCCACGGCACGGTGCTGTTGGAGATGTAGCGGTGCATCTTCCACTCGGATGGGGTGTTGGTCCGGTTGCGGGTGTCTATTTGTGTACCTGCTGAACTCCATTGGTGAAGAAGACAGGCGAAGGTGTCTCCATGTGTTGATCCACCTTGGCCAGAGCTATGTCGTGCCACGGCACGGTGCTGTTGGCGATGTAGCGATGCACCTTCCACTCAGGATGGGGTGTTGGTCCGGTTGCGGATGTCTATTGGTGTACCTGCTGAACTCCACTGGTAAAGAAGACAGGCGCAGGTGTCTCCATGTCATTGTCGACCTGGGCCAGAGCTATGTCGTGCCACGGTACGGTGCTGTTGGCGATGTAGCGGTGCACCTTCCACTCAGGAGGGGTGTTGGTCCGGTTGCGGGTGTCTATTGGTGTACCTTCTGAACTCCACTGGTAAAGAAGACAGGCGCAGGTATGTTCATCTCCTTGTCGACCTGGGCCAGAGCTATGTCGTGCCACGTTACGGTGCTTTTGGAGATAAAGCCGGGGTGCACCTTCCACTTCAAGATGGGGATGGTGTTCGTGCGGTTTTGAATGTAGTCGCGGTAGAAAAGCGTTCGGTCGGTGTGTCTGGTATCTGGTGGTCGAAGACAAAAATTAATGTGTAATTAACAGTTTTGAATGATTCACGGTCACTTTCACTAGACTTATATCGACCGGGATTATGCATCGTGCACCTTGTTCACGGGTAACTGAAGATAGCGGGTAGGTTACCCGTGAACAAGATGCACGTAACTGCGTCGAAATATCGGGAGCTCGAAAACAATACAAAAAATCACGGTCTATACAGGGTGTCCCATAAGTGATACGTCACAGTAACACTGGAGGTAGACCAGGCCACGAGGACCCAAACCAACTTAACACGACCCCAGTAAAAGTGGCACGGTTTTCGAGTTATTTCCAAATTAAGGTTTTTCATGAATTATGACCTTTTTGACATTGTTAGTGCCTGTGTGCACTCGGAAAGGTCTCGAAGTTAATTTTTTTTATGTGTACGGCGTCATGAATAGTTAACTAAGATAACAGAATAGGTATTTTATCGATAAACAATGTAAAATGCAAAAAAAAGTACTGGTTTAATCTTGAATTAAATTTACAGCGAAACATTAATTTCGACTTTGACCACCTGTCGTGAAAAAAAATTACTAGAAAAGTAATGAGCTAATAACGTCAAGCTATCCATCTCTTTCTTTTAGGCATTCGGCAAATACTGAATAGGCGTTTTTTTATTTCTGTATCCAGAATTAGATATCTTAACATAAACCGTTATTTTTACTAAGTAGCAACGGATTGCAGATTTCCTAGTTATAACTTATTTTTTATGAGGCTTTCGAAAGATGATAATAAATCCTATTTTATTGCAGGAAGGTACATGTGTCATACCATTTTTGAATCTGCATAACATGTTCAATAGCTTGACGTTATTTGCTCATTACTTTTCTAGTAAGTAATTTTTTTTCACGACAGGTGGTCAAAGTCGAAACTGATGTTTCGCTGTGAATTTAATTCAAGATGAAACCAGTATTTTTTTTGTATTTTACATTGTTTATCGATAAAATACCTATTTTGTTATCTTAATTAACTATTCATGATGCCGTACACATAAAAAAAACTAACTTCGAGACCTTTCCGAGAGCACACTGGCACTAACAATGTTAAAAACGGTCAAAATTCATGAAAAACCTTAATTTGGCAATAACTCGAAAACCGTGGCACTTTTACTGGGGTCATGTTAAGTTGGTTTGGGTCCTCTTGGCCTGGTCTACCTCCAGTGTCACTGTGACGTGTCACTTATGGGACACCCTGTATATATCCCGGTCGATATAAGCCTAATGTTTAATTAGCGATAGCGACTCTGCGCGAAAAAAAACTGATAAGTACGTATTTAAATATAACAGGCTCCCTTGAGCCGTGGCAAAATGCCGGGATAAAGCGATGAAGAAGACTGTATGTTAAGTATAGCTATAAATGATACTTGGTTGGTTGCAGTGCGCAGCAGTGACGATCCACCCCATGGCGATAAGGCTCCCGAAACAAGTGAATCTCCAGCCCTCTGATTTTTTGGTAACACTTTGAGATATTATGGCGGCGAGGTATGGATATCTGTGGAAAGGGTTTCTATTATGTACAGTCAGCTGCGGCGGTAGCACGGTCGCGTTTTTATCGCTTGTCGCCATGCCTATCACGTTCTAACAAGTATGTAAGTGGTAAAGTGAAGGGCATAGTGACAGGTGATAAAAATGGAACCATGCTGTGCCCGCTGGAGAGAATTTGGATATTATACCCCAAACGGGGTGACAAAAGCGACACCGTATGACACGCTACGGACACATAGCGGCGGCGCCCCGGACACATAGCGGCGGCGCCCCGGACACATAGCGGCAGCGCCCCGAACACATAGCGACGGCGCCCCGTAGCTTGGAGCAAAGATGGCAACAACTACACACGTCAAGAGCTCATGGGCCATTTTGTGTAAAAGAATTTACCAGCAGTATTATTACTGCTGGTAAATTCTTCACCTAGCTAGTTTAATAAACTTTAAAGGTAAACTTAAACCTTGGCTTGTTGAGAGGTCATTTTAAAGTACTTACTGATTTTTTTTTAATGTAGGCGTGAAGGGTTATCGTCCCATAGAAATTGAAATTCACTAGCGCCACTACATCTACATCGAAATGTGTTTTTATTGGATAAGATTGTTTGCATAATCGAAGATCGGACAATTAAGGTAGGTACTTAGGTAGGTAGGTAGACTAGGTAGATTGTTTTTACCAATAACTCACCTTAAAGACGCAATAAATGAGCGGTTCGTACCCATACTCCGAACACCTGACATCCGTCAGCCTGGAAGCTCAACAGCTTCCAACATGTTTTTATAACTAACGCGGGACTTAGTCGCGTAAAACTTACGTTTATTTAAGGTCTGACGTTACGTTCGTGGTCGCAGGCAGACTGGCGAAGATCTGGACTGGACTGGTGAAGAAGATGTTGATATAATTCCTCGCCAGTCTGCCTGTGACCAGGAACGTCACGTTCGAAACGTCAGGCCATATATAAACGTAAGTTTTACGCGATTAAGTCCCGTGTTAGTTATAAAAGTATCGTGAAAATCGTGTTAGTTTAAATCAATAGTTTCCAACATGAGCTGAAGGTCTCATCCTTGTCGTTAACTTCTGTGGCGAACTTATAATGGAGAGGAGAGTTATATATACTATGACTGAGAGTCGCGACCACGTGAGGTCATTGTTTTTTCACCAAGGCTCTCCATTCTGCATGATTTTCCACCATCCTAATAATAGCCTATTCCAGACGGGGACAATTTTTCGCCAATCTGATTAAATTGTCCGATCTAATCACGCGCTGCGGACGGACGCAAACGCCAATTTGGCTTCCCGAATTCGACTGCCGATTATTACCGATAAAATGGAGGTGCGGACGCAAGAATACCAATTTGTGACGCTAGTATTCGCGTTTGGGCGTTTGACGTTCAGGATCGCGCAAAGTGGAAGAAAGCAAGTAGGAAAGCGGACCCTGGCAAAGGCCGGGATAACGCTAGGTAGAAGAAGAATATTCGCGTTTGAGGGCATTTTTTTTATTTTAGATCGCTCAAATATCACCATAAATCTAAATTTGATGAAAGTGGCCAAATTGGCGTTTACGTTACCACCTGCAGATTTGATCGGACAATTTAATCAGATTGGCGAAAAATTGTCCCCGTCTGGACCGCCCTAATAGTTTACTATGACACCAAAGAAGCAGTTTTACGAAAAACTCACCGTTTGGACGCAATAGAAGAGCGGTCCGTATTATTCCGAGCACCTACATCCGTGAGCTTCAGCACTGGAAGACCAATATATTCAACCGGAGTTGATGGTATCTCATCCTTGTCACCAGCTACTATGGCGAACTTTATGATGGAGAAGAGGGCAAACAGGGATAACACTATGAAGAAGCCGATGGCTACCCATGCTGGTTTCATGGCGGCTTGGTTCAGCTTGGTTTAATAATTTCACATAGGGTCGTTTGTAGGGAAGGTAGAGTCGTTTGTTATGGTTTTTGACATGATCATTTGACATAATTTTAAGGTACAGATTAATAAATAATAAATAATAGAGAAAAGAGTTCCAAAGTATATGAGAAATATTTTCAAAAGGTTCTATAAGGCCCCATTCGCATGAGCGATTTTAGAACGCGTGCTAAAAAAGAGTTTGATTGACACAAATTGATAGGTGTGTATTTATCTCTAAGGTATTTATTCACACGATGGTGTGACGCTTTTTATCAAGCGTCGCTGGATTTTCAACTTTAAGCGTTGGTCGTTAAATCGAATTTAGCGTACGGACGGATTCCAGCGCTTTTTTAACGCGCGTTGAAAAAACGCTCGTGGTAAGGCGTCGGGAAGTGACGACCGAAGTCAAAGTGGTCGCCATGGTCGAAATCAGCTGGAAGGAATGATCCTTCATCATATTTTTGATGATGATGATGACATCATCATCATCATCATCATCGTGGCAATGAGGCCTTTTAATCTCATCTCTACCTATCTGCCATTGCCACACCCGATATGGGTATGAAGAGCCCACCAACGTGCACACTAGCGCCACTGCTAAATAATCGTGATTATTTAAAATTAAAGAAAGATATTTAAAAAAGGGGGCCGCTACGTACTGTATTTTGTATTCAAGTACCTTTTGAATACATCAGACTAGTTTTTATGTTGCTGGATTCGTCAATCTATTATGCGTCCAAAGTTAAAACGGCGGTTTTTGTTTTGAGTTCATAGATCGTCGAATCCAGCAACATAAAAACTAGTCTGATGTATTCAAAAGGTACTTAAATACAATAGTTATTTGTACAACAAGAGATCAAAGTTTGATATTTCTTCTAGTGCTTATTTTGAGTCCCGTGCAAGCGAAAGATTCTATAATAGATTCACGAGCGTAGCGAGTGAATCTAATTTAGAATCTTGAGCGTAGTAAGGGATTCAAAAGCGCACGAGATGTAAATAACTTTGATCTCGTGTAGTACACAAAATTTTTCACCCTCAGCAGTGAGAACATGGGTGTGTAATGCTTAATATAATTATAAAAAAACTATCATACATTTGTTATAATGCCATTTGATATATTATTGTATATTATAATGTAATTTTTATTATACGTTTCCTTTATTATATTGTGGTTTCATCTAAACTGTCGTTGATATAATGCCTAATGTAATATAATTTTCAAATAGTATAGAGACATGTTTTATAATGACATTTATTATATTATATTTTTGTATAACGTAATACTTCATACAATTTTATCAAGTATAAATACATATATTGTATACATTTTTTTGGCATATTTCATTTACTGATAACGTAAAGTTTTACATACTTTTTATAACTAGTACGCAGGCCTACTGCTTTTGTTAGCTATTTTATTCTAGGGAGGTAGCAGTTCTAACCTAACCTAACCAATTTTTTCACGGTTTTCGTTCTGCGGGGGCCGCAGTTCAAACCTAACCTAAACCACTTTTTTGCTAGAGTATTTTATTCTACGGAGGGTCAAAGTTCTAACCTAACCTAACCCTCCTTTTGTTAGGTAGTTATTCGTTTGTGCGGAGTCGCAGTTCCAACCTAACCTAACCCATTTATGTCATGCAACTATTATGCCACACAAATAATTATGTTATGTCACTTGTTATAACAAATAATATACTTTAGAGTATGTAATAATTATGGCAATGTATATTAGACGAAGTGTAAATATACCTTATGACCATTATACCAATAATAACATTATATATACCGTTAAATAGGTATTATGGTAGTATGCCATTTATTACGTTATTCAAAATAACGATATAGCAAACTATAATATATGAAAAGCAATTATAACAAATGTAATGCACCCGTGAGAACATACCTAGAGGGACAGAGATAATAGAACCCAAGTATATCGAAATTGTATTAGACCCCGCATGTTGAAATGACATTTGACTATAAAGGTCACTTGAATGACATTTTGTCTCACTCAGTGAGCAAAATCGCATTTTGCTCACTGTTTTTAAGAAGCAAAGTACCCTTGTTCGAGCTGCTGAGGTGAAAAATACAGTACGTAGCGGCCCCCTTATTTAAATATCTTTCGTTAAATTTAAATAATCACGATTATTAAGCAGTAGCGCTAGTGTGCAAGTTAATGGGCTCTGAAACAATGTTACTGGAAGACCTGATACGTACAATCGTAATACACCGAGCTATACCATCTTAAAAGGTATCTTAAGATGCATTGCTATAAAATATTGTAATATAACCACGGTATGGGTGCCGCAAGACGGGCGAGGAGCTGGCAGGCCCAGACGGAGATGGCGGGACGACCTGGACGCATACCTTAACGACTGGCCGGAGATTGCTCAAAACCGAGACGAATGGAAATCGAGGGGGGAGGCCTTTGCCCAGCAATGGGACACCGTATAGGCTTATATAATAATAATAATACTTACTCACTACTCACTTACTCCGTTGGCTCAGCGACCCAAAATGAGACTTGGCCTCCGACACAAGACAGCGCCACTTTTCCCGGTCCTAATAATAATAATAATAGCCTGATATTGTGATAATAGATCGTTCGCAACGTCGGGCCGTGCTCGTTGACATCACCATCCCCCATGATGAGAATCTCGTGAAGGCCGAGAAGGACAAGTCCAGTAAGTACCTAGACTTGGCTCACGAGATAACCGCCATGTGGGATGTTGATTCGACGATCATTGTCCCGATAGTCGTTTCAGTGAACGGTTTAATAGCGAAGAGTCTCGACCAACATCTTGAGAGACTCTCGCTAGGTGGTTGGATCAAGGGACAGATGCAGAAGGCGGTGATCTTGGACACGGATAGTCCGCCGGTTCCTCTCTCTGCAGCCCTGACCACCGGTAGCTTGGGCCTTGCCCCGCTGCTGGCGGCACCCTAGGTTAGGTTTTTTATAATGTGTTTATATGTATTTTTTATTGTTTTGTAAGTGGTTTTATATTTTACTTTTATATTCATATTATATAAACCTAGCCTAAGACGAACGATGAATAAAGAAATAATAATAATATATATACCAAAATATACATATATTGTAGCTTCGTGTGTGGACTCTGTCAAATAGTACGTAAAATATATATTATCGTAAGATGTCTTGCTATAAGATATCTTTTAGTATATTATATTATCGCTCCGTAAATAATTTCCTAGTGGAAGGTAGTTGAGTTGTGGAACTAAAACTAATTTATATATTACATATTTACTTACATAACATAATGTAAATCAGCTTCATGCAGCCAGGCCTTCTGACCATAATAACCGCAACTATAGCAAAAAATAAAAACAAATTTAGCCTAATAAGTATTCATCAGGATGGCGACCCTATAAGATTCAAAAAATAACTTAGGGATTTATTGTTGATCCATCTAAGGTTCAAGCTAATTAAATTTGTTAAATGACGTTTTATCACTACCTATCACTACACCTATATGTAAAACAAAGTCCTCCGTTGCGTCTGTTTGTTTGTGTGTATGTATGTTCGCGATAAACTCCAAAACTTCTGAACCAATCAATCTATCAAATAGAGTGACTCTTGAGGAAGGTTTAGGTGTATAATTTAAGGTTTTTTGTAACTCGTGCGCAGCCGGGCCGGGTCGCTAGTGTTAAATAAAGATATTTCAATATTTTTTATTTGGTAAAGTACTTAAACCCTAAATGGCTCAACAATAGGGTATTTGAATGTATTTAAAATAAATTGTTTTACACCCTGCAAGAAATAAAGCACCAGAAGATTAATAGAGAAACGTAGACAGCGGTTATTTTTACCTGTAAAACAATAAAGAGTAGGTAAGATTTGATCGTGACGTCACATGCTAGGGTTTCATATAATTTCCAAAGTAGCAAATCGTTATGACAGTTCAAAAAAAGAAACTGATTTGACTAGAAGTCAAATACCCTATTAAAGTCCGTGACTGTGCCCAAGATTGGCCAGCCACTGCATTTAGCTACACATCACAAAAGTTTGTCCACATCTCCCTCCCCGTTCCGATAGTAATCTTTTATTACCTCGTTGCAAATTGTAGATATCGGCGATAAGAACGAACACAGACGCATAAATCTTTGCGACAGTAAAGGGAGCGTTTGGGGTACTTCGGTATGTACAGGGATAGATAGATTAGGAAAATGAGAGCAAAGTTTCATTTAAGTTAGCAGTAACTTTCCCTACTTCACGGTTTTAGGACATACCGTAAAAGTATAAAACTTTTCCCTTTAACATAACTTTGCCCACCGCGTCACAGTTCAGTGAAAGCGAAATAACTAAAAAGTGAAGAAAGTGTATCTGTAACTACTGAATTAAAACAAAGAAAGAGGCAAAATAAACGTCAGTGAAAAAATCATTTATTTACATACAATATATTTACAGTGGTACTACTAAACGAAATTAATAACTAGCTTGAAAGCGCCGAAATTCTAAAACGTAACAAATATAAGAGCCTCGGTAGAGAGTACCATTTTGTACCATTTGGAGTTGAAACTCTAGGTCCATGGGGTCCCAGCGCGCATAAGTTGTTCGCAGAAATCGCGAAGCGTCTGGTTGACGTAACTGGTGACCGAAGAGCTGGCGGCTACCTCGCACAACGTATCAGCATTGCGATACAGCGAGGAAATGCCGCCAGCATCCTTGGTACAATGCCTCAAGGGCCTATTTTAGATTTAAGCTAGTTATTAATTTCGTTTAGTAGTACCACTGTATATATATTGTAGATAATCATCATCAGTTACGTCAACCAGACGCTTCGCGATTACTGCGTCAGTTTCTTTTGAAAATATGTTATTTATAGTGGCAGTCTCTCTTGGAAAACTCCACACGAAATTAAGGAAACTGTAATTTTGGATTTACACTATACAAAACTATGAAAAGTTTCCGAAGTTCCATGTGTAAATTTCCGCGATTTTGTAAACTTCCCTACGCTCTACGCTACGGCACGTCAGTATGGCTCAAAACACCAGTAATTGTAATGTATGTGCGCAGCAGGAAGCATGGTCCCTATCCGCCATTTTTCTCCACTCTTCTCGAGATTAAATCGAGTGTCTTTAGATCAAAGAATATAATACTCACTAGGAGAAGAACGATAACTTCATACAAAAAAATGTCCCTTTCAAAAGTTCGTTTATACTACTAGCGCTCTGGTAGGATACCATTGTAATTAGAATTGACAACTCGTTTAGCCTAGCGGGTATTGGCAGTAATCCAGTTCAGGAAGCTAATGGTCCTGGGTTCGAATCCCGTAGAGGGAGTTTCTTTTTGTATTTTTTTCTTTTTTGTTGGGGTCAGGTTTTTAAGAGCCCATCAACATGCACACTAGCGCCACTACTGAATACATTAAACTAGTTTTTATGTTACTGGATTCGTCAATCTACCCGTCCAAAGTTAAAACGGCCGTTTTTGTTTTGAGCTCATAGATCGACAAATCCAGCAACTTAAATACTAGTTTGATGTATTCAAAAGGTACTTAAATACACAATACAGTCCGTAGCGGCCCCTTTTTTAAACACCTGTCGTTAAATTTATATAATCACGATTATTTAGCAGTGGCGCTAGTGTGCACGTTGTTGGGCTCTTAAATTAGCATATCACAAATAAATAAAAAAATACGTTAAAAGATAATGATTTTAACCATTTAATTTTATTATAACCAACTATATTTAGAAATTCGTCAAATATGAAAGGTAACAAAAAGTTACGTATTAAGATATAAATATTTTCATTCCTATTAGCATTACTGTATATATGTTAGGAGTAATACATATGAATACATACATTGATATGGCAAATGGTTACAAGTTGTTATTACATCTATCCGGTTATCGGACATTTTCTGCTTCACAGCTCCGCGCAGCGTTCTTGATCACCGGGAAACTAGTCTGGATATGCGGCAGATACGTGCCCTTTGAGCTTTTTCCAAGAAACCATATGACGGCCCAGGATTATATTATTATCTCACGCTCAAGCCATCAATTTGATTGATTCAATTTCTAAAACAAAATAGTCACAAATTAAACAATATAATCAAACTTCCTAATTACTAACATCGTTAATTCCTAGGGTCAAAATTTACCAGCTCAAACAATGTGAAGTTTTACATCTATGATGAATTTTGATTATAATTTCGGACGCGATATAACGTCCGCAGGTTTACGGGGATAGTAAGATTAAATTATTATATTTGAATTTGGTCATTAGTACGCTCATTTTTATTTAAAGATTAATATATTTCTTACCTTGAAATTATCGCTGTTTCTGGTTTACTACAACGGTTTCCACACACACATTAGGGCTTTTCATAATCCGGATAAGAATCGTTGAAAAGTCGCCATTGCCGGATACAGCAAGGAAGGAAGAGAGACAACGGTTTAATTTTAACTAAGCCTGTGCGAAGACGCATTTAGATATGTTGCTCGTACATATGAATAGTTTTTATTTTAAAAATTAATAGGAACCTAAATAAATATATTTCAAGTGAATAAATCGTTTTATATGAAAACTGATATGATATTTTTGCGTTAAATTACATTACTGACAGCATTGACATTACAGACTTTTGTAATGACCTATGTTCTTACCGGCCAGACCCAAATCAAGGTCTATCAAAGAGGCCTATTGACAAAGTTTTTTTTTTTTAATTTATTAAGGAGGGTAGAGGCACGTCTACCCTTCGTAGATTTTATGAACATAGACAAAGACAAACTGAAATATAATAGATAACAATTTACATATATCAAAAAATAAATAATAATTTACATATGACTACTTCATAAAATACAAATCAAAATATATTTGATAAAATAATTTCATTTATTCCTAGAAATCGTATCTATAGACAAAGCCAGTTCTAGCAATGTTGCTGTAGTAAAATATTGTTATGTTAATTACTGGCAATTTCGTCTGGGAACGGACAACACATATACAATTTTGAAGGGTCACATCGTTTCAAGGAAGTCAATAGGCCTTGCTTTAGATTTATGTCGACAACCCCTTTTGAGTTATGTCTGGAGAACTATGTTTATAGTTATGTTGTCTTCGAAGGCACAGTATAGTATAGTTTGTGCGGAAAGAGAAGAGTCAATACATTCCACGACTCTTCTCTTTCCGCACAGACCCTAACATAAAAATTGTGTTTGTAAATTTGGAAATAGTTATTTGTACAACAAGAGATCAAAGTTTGATATTTCTTCGAGTGCTTATTTTGAGTCCCGTGCAAGCGAAAGATTCTATAATAGATTCACGAGCGTAGCGAGTGAATCTAATTTAGAATCTTGAGCGTAGTAAGGGATTCAAAAGCGCACGAGATGTAAATAACTTTGATCTCGTGTAGCACACAAAATTTTTCACCCTAAGAAGTGAGAACATACCTAGAGGGACAGAGATAATAGAACCCAAGTATATCGGACTTGTATTAGACCCCGCATGTTGAAATGACATTTGACTATAAAGGTCACTTGAATGTCATTTTGTCTCACTCAGTGAGCAAAATCGCATTTTGCTCACTGTTTTTAAGAAGCAAAGTACCCTTGTTCGAGCTGCTGAGGTGAAAAATAAATTACTAAAATAAACCACTGATCTTGTGTTAGCTATCAAAACAAAGTCCTCCACCGCGTCTGTCTGTTTGTGTGTATGTAAGTATGTTCGCGATAAACTCAAAAACTACTGAACGGATTTTCATGCGGTTTTCACTTATCAATAGAGTGATTCTTGAGGAAGGTTTAGGTGTAGGTATAATTTGTTAACCCGTGCAAAGTCGGGGAGGGTTGTATAATAAGTCGTAGTAGTAGGTCGTGTTTGTAAATTTGAAACAAAGGACCTGTCGCGAATATCCAAAAAATACGTATGTAGAGAAAACCTCAATAACTCTGGATCAAAAAATACCTGTGATAAATACACAAAATAAAATGCCTTTGCCAGGATTCGAACCCGGCCAATACCGACTAGGCTAGGCCATATAAGTATGTATACCTACGTTAAGTATATATATACCAGTCTATATTTGATACCCATCTCGTCGGCAGTATAAAAAATATAATCATAGTAAAAAAACAATTGTGAACTGTAGAGTTAGTATATATGTAGAGTCTAAAAATATGTATTTACCGTACACTCAGGTAATTTTAATTCACAACTTACAACTACATATGGTCCAGCTTCAAGTTCCAGTGAAATTATGTATTTTAAGTAGGTATTTTTATTAATGACACAAGGTTTTTATTTAGTAGTTGATCATAATAATCTTTAATAGAAAAAAAACCGACTTCTCAAAATGGTTTGAAATGCTATATAAATTATTGGCTGGTATTTAACTGATCACCAGATATAGTGCCTAATCCACTTCTTCACCTTTTTCTGGTAGCATATTTCGTTTCTGTAAGGGTCGCAATTCTGACCTAATCTAACCTTACCCACTTTTCTAGTAGCATTTCGTTTCTCTAAGGGTCGGAGTTCTATCCTAACCTAACCCAAAAAATCGAAATCGCCAAACTATGCGTCGTTAAAGAGTTCTGTTCTGATCATCATCAGCAGTTCCACTTCATAAAATGCGTCAGTTTTTAATGAAAATGCTTGATTTTCTGATGAAAATACAAAAATCTCTATACGCATGCCTTTAAGATTTGAGGAGTTCCCTCGACTCCTCATGGATCCCATCATCAGAACTGGGTTTTGTCAAAAACGGGACCAATCTGTATATATATACAAACAATAAAAAAAATATTTTCAAAATCGGTCCAGTAATGACGGAGATATGGAGTAACAAACATTAAAAAAAAACCCAACCGAATTGATAACCTCCTCCTTTTGAGATTTGGATGTCGGTTAATAATACAATATTAAAACTAAACTTAAAACTAAAAATAAAATAAAAATACAAACTTTAAAATATACTTACCTAACTTTAAAGTCTTTTAACTTAAAAAGTATAAGTATTTTCTCGATATTCCACGAGGCTTTAATGTAAGGCTTTTGAGTCCTCTGCTTCAAGACTAAATTCAGTGTCTGAGACTCTTATAATGGTAAAGATTTATTACAACACTATTAAATAAATATAAAACATTAAATTAGCTTAAAAATAATAATACAAACTATCTCTAAACTAAATAAACTTAAAATAAAACACCTATAAATAAACTCTTATAATTAAGTCTAAACTCCAGTTATTTACACCTTGTTAAAGACCCGAGTCTTTTATCGTTTTTTTTACAAAAATATCTAAACGCATTGTCTTTATGTAAAATACGTGAATTAGGTAGGTACACAAATCATATAATAACGGAATTGTCTTTATTCGGAGACTCGAGTCCTATTAAGTTGCTAAAAAAAAGACTCAACAAAGGACTCGACTCGGGACTTAACACATTCTCTCTCCCCGACGCACATGTGCGTCCACCGTCATACAAGTTTGTTCCTAGGCCACGCCCCCTGGCACTCAGAAGTTTTTTCTCGTAAAAACGAGCTTAGTTCTTCAAATTTAAACTCAGTGGACTCGAGTTTCTACCAACACTAGGATGGGCTTAGTGAACGCAACCACGTTCTGGTCCTTTAGTTCCTCGCATGTTGTGTTGATCCGAAAGTCAACAGTGTAAGTGTAAGGGCAAATATTGACGCGCCGCTTACCCGCACTTAGCTTATTACGAGATATATAAACACTATGGATGTGATACAGAGTGGGGTTTGTTCCAACATATTTTGGTTGGGAGCTCTTACACGATTTTAGAAAAGCTGTAAGTATTTTATGATAGCAAATACTTACATCGTAAAACCGGGATTCTACCAGTGTGCGGCATATGCTTGTGCCGCACAGTGCCGCACACTGGTGGAATCCCAGCTTAATAGTAGTCTCGGTTAACAAAGTTGTGTTGGTCCGAATTCAACAGTGTAGGTACTAGACAATACAACAAAGTGATGTTGTATAGTGGTCGCTCGACGGGTTAATGATGACATGGGCACACTTTGACCTTGCAAATGTCATGTAGTTACGTATGTTGGTCGGAATTACTTTAATAAAATTCCCCAACATATCTCAAACGAAAAAAAATTCACAACTTTTATAAAAAAACTAAAGTCCTACTTATTGCATTTATGCCCATACTCCATGCAGGATTTCTTCGAAGATCAAGCTTAGCCTCGATTATGTGATGTGATGTAGGTATAATGTGATGAGTGCAATATAGAACTTGAGTATAATAATGATAAATGTTAAGATAGTCTTCCTTTTGTAGTTGTAAACCAATATTCACCCACTGGGTAAGAATATGTACATGTAAAATGCTACCCTAGTAGGGTCCATGTTTGTACTTATTAGACATTTAACACCTATGTAAAATACCATGGATGCATTGAATAAATGATTATGATTATGAAATTAAGGCCACATCCAGTCTGATGGTGACATGACCCTGTGATCGAGCACTCGCATTGATACGGGGTTCAGTGCAAATTGTAATAAATGATATGATAATAGCTAAGGATTCATAAATAAATAAACGCAACTTAAAATGACATACAAAATTTTCCAATTGATTAAAGAAAAATTGATTAGGTATTATAAAATTTATAAAAGTTAAAAGCGAAAAACAGATACAAAAATTTGTATGGATTTTTTTTAGCTGTAATTATTTTAGATAGGAAAAAATGGGTAAGTTCTACGTTTGTATGAAAAGGGGTTTCGGGCGGTGCGGTGGTCCACTTTCGTCTTAACAGCGCTGCCATAACAAGAACATCCATTAGATCACAATAACTATCACAAGTAATTTCTAAAACATTTCATTAAAATAGCAATGACACCCAAAAGCATCGTCAACGCATTAACAAAACGAAGTAACAATTCAAAATTAACAGCACTTTGTTTATGATTGATGAATACGCCCCATCACTAGATTTAAAACGACCCCTGAATAGTGATGTGCTCGTAACGCGAGTTTTATTTAAGAAAACTTTAGTTCGGGAATGTTCCCTAGTTCTCTGTGGCGGCGAGTCAATAGGGGCATTCCAGAAAAGGACGTCGGGTACAGCTGGGCAAAAAAGAGTAGAAATTAAAAAGCGGCAACACTGTAGCGTCGTCCCGTTTTCTTATATATATTGGTTTGAAAGGGACGACACTACAGTATTGCCACTTTTTAATTTCTACTCTTTTTTGCCAAGCTGTACGTGTAGTACCATCTTTACCATAAGGGCACACGGGGCCTGTGCCCAGGGCCCCATCCTCAGGGGGCCCCGAAGGAAAGACAGTAACATTGTATTTGATTACCCATAATAAATAGAAGATATTAGAAAAATATTAGTTTAATTCGCTTTCTTTACTTTCCAAATGGGCCCCAAATTCTTATGTGTCCAAGGGCTGGGGCCCTTGGGCATAGTCCTTGCTGTGTATATGCTGAGGCATAGTTGAAGACGGCCCTTGTTGGTACGTGACACTACTTTTTAACACTAGATACCTACTGATAAAGCTAAGAAGCCGATATTTAGCACGATAACATTTGATAACTTAGCTTTTAATTCAACGGTATACATACATAACACGTAGTTTTAAAATGAGGACGAAACTAAGTTTATATGCGAAGGCGAAATTCGGCCGAGCTTAATACGGACTCTTCATAAGTAAAGTACGGCCAAGTTAACTCCGGCTTTCCTAAAAAAATATTAAAATTTCCCTATTTTGCGTTACATTCTTGGGAACAGAGGAACATTCCCAACCCTGGCACATCACTATCAATAAACATAGCAAACTCAATCCAGTGATAGCCACCCCAGCAATAACTATTCATAACATCTCCCCACTCTTTTCTCTTAACAACTGTTCTGTGTGAAAGAAAGAGAGGGATGTTGTAATTTATAAGTTTTGGGTATCTATGAGATTATCTTAATGGTTGACTTGTTGTGTAGGAATTATGGAGATGCACTTTTGTAAGATTACTTACTTTATTTAACAGCTTGCGAATATATGATCACGCGCCATGTTGCGGAATTTTACTGGAACTAATATTTTCATACTCACCCTATACATGAGAATAACAGCGCCCTCTTGAAAATGATCATATATTACTGGTCAGGTTTTATAACTCAATTTTGTCAGATACGAGTAGATGTGTAGATATCCCTACTAATAGTACCAATATGTGAAAGTAACTGACTGTCTGTTTTTACCTCATTACTCTGATTTAGATGAATAATTTTATTATTGTTATGGAGATAGTTTGAGGTTCGGAAATGGGTAGAAAAAGTGTCAAATCTACTCGCCAAAAGATGGCGCTGATATAAATGTTCTTAAAATCACGATTGTTATGATTTAACTAATCATCAGTAATCAATCATTTATTGTACAGTCAGCAGCAGAAGTTGCTAAGCGGACAAGGTGTTCAAAATCAGTGTTGGCCGAAAGTTAATCCAAATTGAAAATGCTGGCCATTAACCATTATAAATTGAATCGTAAACTGTAATCGTCCGTTACGGTTTAAGGTTCAATTTATAATGGTTAATGGCCAACATTTTCAATTCGCATTAACTTTCGGCCAACACTGTTCAAAATTACCTTGACACGCTCTTATTATCTTAACAATAAAGTCGCGTCAAGATCATTTTGAACACCTCGCCCGCTTAGCAACTTCTGCTGCTGACTGTACATATACCTATCCAGTTTTAAATTAAAGTTTGTATTGTCAGTTTTTAAGTATATCCAAAGAAAAACTTAGATAAATAAGTGGCGCGGAGTCGCGCGCAAGTTGTGCGTGAAAGCGGTTTGTTGCTATTTAATTTTTGCAGGCGCTTATTTTAGTTCTTCTTAAGTTTTATTCTTAGCTTTTATCATTTTAAACTCTATTACGTTCAAAATAAAATAAATACTATGATCTGCAGTATTATTTATAGTGTTTTATAGTATGGCATATGTACCTACTACATGTCACTGGACAACATATAAAAAGAAAAAAAAATAAAGTTCTCGGTATTATTAGTTCGTTTTTTGTGTGATCTGCAGTTTTTACGGACATGAATAGGCTAAAATCTCAATGTGACATTTTTAAACACAAACTATTCACCTTAACACAATCTCATCAAGACATTCATAGGTGTGTAAGAATGGTTAAGTATAGTTACATTAGTTACTTAAGTTTTTAATTTAAAAACTGATTAATGTCAGAATCGATACAAAAATTAGCAAAATATATTATTTGGTGAACCCTGATATTAGCGTACAGTCAACGGTAAAAATATGGGTGTACAAATCATCTCAAAAATATGTCCCATAACTCTTATGTCAGTGAATTAAGAACTACCTATTGGACATATTTTTGAGTAAGTTGTCTACACCCATATTTTTACCGTTGACTGTACCTAACTAGGTATGCTAATATCAGGGTACATAGGTAGGTATTAACCCCTGGAACGCCGAACCGACAAACGTACTTGTACCCGTCAGATGCCTAGTGCCGGATCCGTCCCATCCCCCTCAAATGCCGGATAGGCTCGCGTACGTGCACCCGTCAACTGCCGCGATAAAAAAAAAGTGCTATTGTGCAAATGATATAAAACTCTATTTGTAAGTGTTTAGATCTCAAAATTGTAAAAATATAATACAATAAATTTGGTGACTGATAAGGCACAAGGCAGTTGAGACACTTTGTACAGATCTGGGACTAGGCAGTTGACGGGTACAAAAATTGAAGACCCTCCGGCAGTTGACAGGACTGGTACGGATATGGCACTAGGCGTCCCAAGGGTTAAGTATTACTTACCTATTAGCTACTTTGGAGTTGGATTAGACTCACTCTTAATCAAGCAATGATTACAAAAAATAAAAATATAATAGGTCTATGTAATCAAGGTAAATAAATGATCTTAAACATTAAGAATTCCAAAGTTAGAAATAGGAATTCATTACAAAACGACAATCCTATTATCATTCAATTAAAGCCGTTTAGAAACTCATAGGATTCCGTAAATGAGCGGTCTATAGACCTTGGCCATTGGACACAGTCTGAATAACTAAGCTAACTCGTTCTAGTATCGCAAAGTACCGCATCACTGACTAGTCACCTTTTAAGGATATGTCCTTGTCCATATCTGTGCGGAATTCGCCAGCTTAACCAGGAAACAAGTTAGAGAAATAGGGTTATGTGTTTGCGACAAAATTGCGCGAAATCGTCGATTACACGCCTAGCGTAGGCGGCATAATGAATCAGCTGAGAGAAAAATCAATAGTTTTGTCGCTTGCTTTACAACTGCACGTTTAACTAGCTTAAAATATAGTCTAGACTTGAAAAAAATAATAAAAAGTAACAATTACATCATCGCGGCTACTGTTGTATTAAAATTAAGTCTAAATTGAAAGTTTGAGTCACTAATTATTGAGAACTAAATTAAATTTAACACCGCAGTGAATGCAGCCACAGGTGACGCGAGTATCCGAACGCACCAGATGGCGCAGTGTATCCGAGATGTTATTACATGAATGGGGCGTGTGAGTGCTTGTGACATAAAATTGTGTTTTGTGATTATTTAAACCCTAATGGAGACTAAAAACAGTAAGTAATTATAGTTAATAATATTATCTAACTAATTTAAGAGTCGCAATAATGTAGTGTTTATAGATAACGCGTAAAAATTGAGAATCCGTACATATGTCCGATCAGACGTATAACCCGACCGAATTTAGGTCGCGCAGTTCGCGGTGCACTTCCTCCCGCTCCCGTTCATCCGCAATCGATCGGGTTACATTCCCGCCATCTTGTCCGAGCTTTCAGGATTTCGTATAAATATATCGATCGAAAGCTTACCGTAACCCAATTCCGTTGGGATTCTCGTCTATAACCAGCCTTTGAGGCAATAAACTTGTCAGAATAGCTTCCGTAGTCATTATTATTTAGTAAATGTGTAAAAACGCTTTGTTGACATAAGGGATCTTGCTTGAAACTCCTGAAAAACTTGCTTTCCGGTCCAGTTTTTGGGTCAAAGAGCCCAAAAAGTTAGCTTAATGAGTTTTCTAATTGCCCCTCTCAAGGTTTTAGCGATGTTTGTTAGCATGTTTCTATGGCCTTGCCTTACGCGCCTACATCGACATACGAGGTGACATCAGAAATTTTAAATAGATTTGATCACGAATACAGTGTTTTTGGAGCGCGCGTCCTCCAACCAACAAGCTTGGGGCTTGCCTTTCATTACGTGTCTCTGATAAGCTCATCATCTAATTTTCCGAAAAAACTGCAATCAGCTGTTTTTGAAGTTTAAGAAAAAAGTAGTTTTAGGGCTGTGAAAATCGTATTCAGCCAAGTAACTTTAAATGATGCGTTCGAAAATCAATAATTTCACCAAATTGACTTTTTCAATGGCTAGCAAATGTTACACAGCATTTTATTTAAATGCATACTAAAACATTTGACAATCAAAATTAAATTATTATTCAATTACAATAATCATTAGGCTAACTGTAATAATCACTGGAACATGGTACAGGTAAATAGGTATTACTGAGAATATGACATTCTGTGCTACTAATGTTTCAACGGAATTAAATTTGACTGGGTCAAATTTTAATTTTTTTAAAAGGTACTTTTTTGTAAAGATGTGTACAACAAGAAAAAACTAACAAATAATTTTGAAATGACAGGCTATATCATTAAAATGTAAACATTGATAATAGTGATCATTTTTCGGGAACCATCCTCAAAGGGTAAAAACGAGACCCTATTAATAAGACTCCACTGTCCATCTGTCTGTCCGACTATGTGTCACCAGGCTGTATCTCATGAACCGTGATTGACAGTTGAAATTTTCACAGATGATGTATTTCTGATGCCGCTATAACAACAAATACTAATATGTATGTCTACCTGGTGTCTGAAATAAATATATTCATTTTCATTAGACCATAGATTATGGTAGTTATTTAATTAATAAACCAATTATATTTCAATTTAAATTAAATACAGTGGTTATTGATGTGGTTAATAATTACTAATTGATATAGTGTAATCAGTTTATCCTTGTTGTACATTTATGCTCCGGAAGATATTGTTTTATTTAAACGGGATATGATTTAAAATGTTCATTGAATGTTTTCATTGATCACATTACTTATAGGGCAGGAAAATCAGAATAAAAAAAAAACAGTGTGTTAGTCATGTCTGATGACTGATTTGTAGTATTTAAAAAATATTGTAAAACAATTTAATTGGATGAAGGGGTGCTATTTTTGAAACAAATATAAGCAACATTTAAAAGATGTCTACCGCTGATCAATGATCATTTATTTGGTTATCACACTGATGCAGATGCGGACGGCACTCTGGTGTGTGAGTGAGACAGCACTATGAATATGCCCCACTTGCATATCAGAGCAGAAATGCGGTTCCACATCATCATGAAGACTGCTGTACTTAATCCAGTGATCTAGGAATAATCAATTTCTGCTGACAAAAATCCATCCTTCACATAGTATCAAAAAACTCTTGAGTTAACATTCTACACAGTTATTGCTAAGTGGTAAACAAACATAATGTAACCAACGCCTACCAGGTCTGGTTTAGTTCAAATATTTGTAGACCTTGACCTGCCTCTACTGGATTATCCGGTCACAACATTTTGATATAAGGTGTATTGGGGTAGTTAAAAAGATTTAGCCAAGGGTGGATCCTGCTTTATGGTCAGAGGGAGGGGCGAGGGTAGGGTTACCAGATACAAATTTAGAATTTCCTGACAAATTTCTTGATTTCGGAATATTTTTCCTGACATTTCATATTTTTGACGACGACATTCATATTCTAGCGATGGCCACCCGATTGAGCCGATAGCCGCGTCAACTTCTTATTATACTGTTATCTTTGCAAATGCGAATATTAGACATGATTTCGATTTCTAAAACATCTATGTATGTATGCTTGAGTAAAGATTTGTTAATTAATAATTACGTAGTTATTGATAAGTTGAGTGGATCTCATTTATTATTTTTTACAATGTTTTTGGATTAATTTAAGTAAATAAAAAGGTACTTTATAAAAAAAGTCTATCAATTCAAAAAATTCCTGACATTTTCGTGTTCCGTCCCCATTCCTGACAAAAGGCCAAAATTCCTGACATGTCAGGAAAATTCCTGTCATCTGGTAACCCTAGGCGAGGGGGGGTTTGTCACATGGTCAAATCTAGTCGCAAATAAAACATTGAAACTTATTTATCCTCGTCGTGCCCACCCAAGCCATTTAAATTAAAACCAAATTATTTAGAAAATAGGGTTGTTTTCCTTTGTTTCACGTTTTAAGTAAAAAAAATTCATAACTTGCTAAAAATGGAATATGTCCTTTAAAAATCACATTGAGCAGGACGAGGTGCAGATCCAGGTCAGGCCCAGGGAATAAAACTAGGTCATATATTACAAGTATAGTATACACATCAGCTTCACACAGTCAAGCCTTCCAGTCCTTAATTGACTATAATAATTTCTTACTAAACGCCTATACCTAAGGATGGTATTCCAGTTGTCCAATTTCTTTATCCAATGTGTATTTTGTCTCGCATTTTACTTAAATGAGAGAGTGAGACGCAATGACATTGGACCAATATATTGGACAGATGGAATACCACCCTACTCGTAAGGTAAGATATAGATGGTCAAGCAAATCTTGTCAGTAGAAAAAGGCGGCAAATTTGAAAAATGTAGGCGCGAAGGGATATCGTCTCATAGAAAATTTGAATTTCGCGCCTTTTTCTACTGACAAGATTTGCTTGACCATCTATACATCTACGGGTACAGAGGGCTTACCGCGAAACCACGTTCGACGTGTTACCTCCCTGTCACACTTACGTACGAATTTACAAGTGCGACAGAGAGGCACGTCGAACGTGGATCGCGATAGGCCCTCGGGTCTACACCTAAGATACAACATACAAAGTCAAAATACACAGAACGCCTATAGGTAGCTCAGCCTCTTACAATTCCGAGAAACACTGACGCCATTGATAATGTTATAAAATACGTGACCGTTGAAAGTATTGCAATTATGGGTCAAACAGATCACTGTGTTATGTCTTTCCTGTAGACATACACAAGAGTTAAGGGCTATAAAGGTTAATTTTCTTATTTAACCCTTATCCACGTGAAAAGGTCCTCCTTTTATTTAGAGAACTATGATAAAATCATTACTTACATGCCCACAAGCTGTTAACTATTGCCCACAGGACAGAAAAACTAGTGTGTTCGCGCGAACTGTACATTTTTCTCTCCTGTGGGCAATAGTTAACACCTTGTGGACATTTATGTAATGATTTTATCATAGTTCTGTAAGTAAAAGGAGGACCTTTTCACGTGGATAAGGGTTAAATAAGAAAATTAACCTTTATAGCCCTTAACTCTTTTGTATGTCTACAGGAAAGACATAACACAGTGATCTGTTTGACCCTTATATTAAATGACTCATCGTCTAGTATAGAGGGGTACTGAGAAACTAATTCATGGTATTTTATACCACATCGGTGGCAAACAAGCATACGGCCCGCCTGATGGTATTATTTAGATTATTACTTTTGGACCAAATTGGAAAAGTCCCATCTAAACTCATACCCAGATTTAGAAAGAATATACTGACAGTTGTGGAGCTGTATTTTTTCGAATTGTTTTTATACTACGTCGGTGGCAAACAAGCATGTGGCCCGCCCGTTCCCGAGAGGGGTTCCTTCCCGCGGACGCTCCGGCTGTGGAATGAGCTCTCTGCCGAGGTTTTCCCGAAGAACTGTACAGTATGGGGTTCTTTAAAAAACGAGTGTACGGTACAGGTTTTTAAGAACACGCATGTAACACCTCTGGAGTTGCAGGCGCCCATAGGCTACGAAGACCGCTTGCCACCGACGTGGTATTAAAAAGAAAGAAATCGTCAATGCGATAAAAGAGTAAAGTCAAACACTGCTAAGAAAAGTGCTCGTATCCGCCAAATTGCCAGTGTTTCGTAATCGTCCTTAAATGAAAGATCGGCCGAGTCAATTAGGCCGCGTTATCGAGAAATAAGCAATGGCCGACTGACGTCATCGGCGCAAGGCAAAGACTGAGGCGATTCCACAGGCGGAGCGTTCTCCTCAAATTTGGCGTTGTCGCTAGACCGCCCGATAAAAGAGTAAAGGCCAGAGCACACCAGCTGCGTGTGCGTAGACTTGCAAGCACACGTCACGCAAGCGGTGTGCCGTCGCTCGTAAGGATCTATATGTTACAACGCGCACGTGCACGTCTACGCAGCCGGTGTGCGCAGGCCTTAGACAGGCTTACACCTTACAACACAGCAAAAGTCTGTACTTTCTTGATATTTTGCAGTGAACATTATTATTACTCAATAGTTAATACGTGTGGCGGCTATCGACAGCTACCAAAAGCAAGTCAGTCGATTTGGATTTGAGGTTAGGATTCATGAACTCCTGCGGGCTCAGCACGGTTCCATTTTTATCGACTATCACTATGCCGTCCCTTTCGCACTTACATACTTGTTAGAACGTGACAGGCATGGTGACAAGGGATAAAAACGCGACCGTGCTAAGCCGCTTGGTCACGAGGGACGCATTTCATAGTTAATATAATACAACATAGTGAATAGAATCAGGCGTTACTTTGCGGAAATCCATACTAATTAAAACCAAAATATTATTTTGCTAATCCGCGAAAAGATAACGTGCTAGTCAATCAGTGCTAACCCGTTATACTTACTTGCGTATTTTTACATGCAATTAATATTCCCACCCTCCCACCGCAAAAATAAATATAACAAACCACCACCAAAAGAATAAACCTCGACACGTGTTTCGCCTCTCTACGAGGCATCCTCAGGAGTTGTTGACGGCCTGACGCCCGGGAACGGAACGGTTTCCGTTGCGGGGCGATAGCAAAATAATATTTTGGTTTTAATTATAATACAACATATATACCTATATTAAAATAAACGAGTAGTTCGCCCCGAACTGAGAACTCGCGGTTTGCCAAAAATTATATACAGCGATTGACTTTGTTGCACATACTTACTCGTATAGTTCGACATAAAATAGTAGAAAATAATTTTCAAGAAAAAAAAAACTGACTTCTATGGAGGCCGGTGAAAGATTATTGTACATAGATGGTTCACTATGTAGAAAAGGAGGTAAAACCACCCACTTTTCTAGTAAGTAGCATTTCGTTTCTGTAAGTGTCGCAGTTTTAGCCTCACGAACCCACTTCTCTGATAGCAGTTCGGTTCTGTGAGGATTGCAGTTCGAACCTAACCAAAACCACTTTTCTAGTAGCATTTCGTTTCTGTAAGGCTCGCAGTTCTAACCGAACCTAACCCACTTTTTGTCGGTTCTGTGAGGATCGCAGTTCAAACCTAACCTAACCCATGTAACGGCGCGTGCGGTGCGGTGTACGGGGGTTTGAGCGGGAGGGGCTAGTAAGTTTGGCATCATTATACTTTAATATAACTACATTTTATGGTAGGTAATCATAGTTGTTTATTTAGCTTAGGTATCAGTGGTTTTCCGGGTCAAGGTCCGAGTCCGGGTCCGAGTCCGTGTCCGGGTCCAGGACCAGGTCCAGGTCGAGGTCTTGGTCCAGGTCCGGGTTCAGGTCCAGATAAGAGCCCGGATCCGGGTTAGGTCTGGCTCCAGGGCCAGCTCCGTCAAAATCGAAATTCGAAATTGCCAAACGTGTAGTCTCAGTCAGTCTCAAAAGTTTTGTTCTGATCATCATCAGCAGTTCCACTTCATCAAATGCGACAGTTTAATGAAAATACTTGATTTTCTGATGAAAATACAAAAATCTCTATACGCATGCCTTTAATATTTGAGGAGTTCCCTCGATTCCTCGTGGATCCCATCATCAGAACTCGAGCTTGACAAAAATGTGGCTTAAAAACTTAACTTGCATAACGAAGAGGACAAATCGCCAAACGTGAACTATGCTTCGTTGAAGAGTTCCGTTCTGGTCATCATCAGCAGATCCACTTCATCAAATGTCACTTTTTTATGTATTATGCTTGATTTGTTGATAAAACACATAAATCACTATATGTATGCCTTTAAGATTTGAGGAGTTCCCTCGATTCCTCATGGATCCCATCATCAGAACTGGGTTTTGACAAAAACAGGACCAATCTGTATGCATATACAATTATACATACAATCGAAAAAATAATTTTCAAAATCGGTCCAGCAATGACGGAGATATGGAGTAACAAACATAAACACAATCTAATCTCCTCCTTTTCAGATTTGGAAGTCGGTTAATAATTGAGGGCGCCACTGGCCACATGGCAACAATTTATAGTCTGTCAAGCCATTTCCGTCAGTAGAAAAAAGCGGCTAAAAAATGTAGGCACGAATGGTTATCGTCCCATAGAAAATTTGAATATCGCGCCTTTTTCTACTGACAAACTTGTTTGACCGACTATAGTATGGAAAATTTAGAGTTCCATTTTATTTGATTTCTACTATTTTATGTCCCACTATAGGCGGCAATGGATCAAAAATCGCGTGGATATATTACAAGGTCTGTGGAGCCCTTAACTGATACTGTATCTGTGGTACGCCGAAGTATTTCCTGTCAAATGTCAAATACCTATATTATGTTTATTTTAATCTTGCTAATTATTTCAAAATGGTAAATTTTAAAATTAAAAACTATATTATAAAAGTGCAAGCCGAGCACTTTCATTTGATACCAAACTCGACCATACTTTTTGCAAAAAGATGACCAGAATAGCTAGAACCCTCACAAATAGCTTTTTAGCCTTCTAAGCTCTTCTAGCTCAATAACCCCTTGATCGAGCCTGCTCATAATTTAATTACTAAAATATAATGCCCTCAACTACACGTTTACCCAATTTCATCAAAATTAGAACAAATTTACTTAAGTTCTTGAGTATCAAACTATCCTCTGATAGTTCAGCTTAAAAACATCGAAATGCCGGGACGTGCCCCTAGCCAGCCGCGTGTCCCAAGTCGAATGTAAGAACTTCGTTCGCTTCGCTCGCTCGTTCGATTAAATTGTATAATTAAAATTGTGACCTGTAATACCTTATTACCAATAAATGAGCGTTTCTTTTATTTTTTGCCATTTTTATATATTGTGACCTTTTTGTCGCTTTTGTTTTATTTCTACTCAGAATCACGAGCTCTTTCGATCCTAATGGAATAAAAAAATGTCCCAGAGTTTTTTTCCTATTGTGTTACCATTTTCCCATACACTTTGTATGGCGGTAACAAAAAGGAAAGTTTGAAATATGCATGGAAATTTTAAGACACTTTTTTTCTCCTATAAGGATGAAAAGGGCTCGCGATCCTGACTAGAAATAACACAAAAGTGGCAAAAAAGGTCAAAATATATAAAATGGCAAAAAATAAAAGAAACGCTCAAATGATGTCTGTCTATGTCTATTGTATTTATTGAAATTGTATAAATATGTATTTTTTGGCTTGAACCAATCACTTTCAGCCACGAAGGTTATTACCGTAGTTAGTACAATTCTTACGGAATTGGGGCAATACAATACGACGGTTTACAATTTGCCACTGATGGGTCAATACATAAGCAGTGGCCGCGCGGCACGGCGTCAGTAATTTTCTTAGGCAAGCCGGAGATTCGATTTTTAGGGGTAAAAACGGGACCCTATTACTAAGACTCCGCTAGCTGTCCGACTGTCCGTCTATCCGTCCGTCTTACTGTCACCAGGCTGTAACTCATGAACCGTGATAGCTAGGCAGTTGAAATCTTCACAGATGATGTATTTCTGTTGCCGCTATAACAACAAATACCTACTAAAAACAAAATACAATAATAAATAAGAAAAAATATTTGCCGTTTTTTGCGTAATGGTACGGAACCCTTCGTGCGCGAGTCCGACTCGCACTTGGCCGGGTTTTTTTCTTTATAAGTTGTGTTGTAGGGAGCGTCCTTCTCTGAAAATTAGACAAGCCGGTGGGTATTGAGTTTTATGGACGCCCCGCCACTGTCTGAACTTCGAAGGCACAGATCCTTTCATACGCCCGACACGGTTAAAAAGCCAGGTTTCTTGAATAGTAGGTAAGGTAAACGTACTGGTGCTAGACGCGGTCCCAGTACATGTCATCTTCAAACTTAAGTCATGGTCAATAGAGGTGACAGCAAGGTGTCATCTATTGGGCATTAGCATGTCGAGCACTAGCGTTTACCTTACTGCCTTGCACAGCTTCTATCGCCCGACCGGTACCCCTTCAAACCTTCAAGAAAAGTGCGTACTCCTATCTTAAACGGTGGCAACGCACTAGCAACCCCTTTGGTGATGCAGGCGTCTATGAACCACGGTAATTGCTTACCATCAGCCAATTCGTCTCCTCGTTTGCCTCCTATGATTCATAAAAAAAGTAATCCAATTGAAGTGCCATTTTAGCTGTACCGTCTTTACCATAAGGGCACACGGGGCCCGTGCTCAGGGCCCCCATCTTCAGGGGGCCCGAAGGACAGACAGTAACAGTTTTTTGATACCCATCATAATAAATAGATCATAGTAGAAAAATATTAGTTTAATTAGCTTTCTTTACTTTCCAAAAGGGCCCGAAATTCTTATGTGCCCAAGGGCCCCAGCATAGTTTAAAAAGGCTCTGCATTTTAGTATCTGGGAAATAAACACAAAGTTTAGATCAAGTGATGCAACAAATATCAGTGGCGATCAAAATAAATACGATGTTCCAATGTCATGTTTACACTACAACCTAATGCTTTGATAAAAAAACTATAGATAAAAAACAACAATATCAGCTATACCGATGCGGTGAGTCACGCGTTATCGTTGCCAAGTTGCCAACGGTGAACTCGTTACTTCCTCTCGATCTTTTTATAGCACCTCCGGCGCTAGTAGCAAACTATTCAATACTTTCAATAGTTCGAGCGCTTAGAATGCTGATTAATGTGACACAAACAGCTTACAATAAAATTATAGGTAGAATACATTAAAATGGCAAATACAGGCAAAACATTTTCTACTATAGTTCGTTTTTGTTTAGCTTTAGAAAAAGACTACGCGATCTTGGCCTGTTATAAGTTACGCTATGGTTTACTAGACGAGCTAGTGCTGCACTCTGGCGGCAGAACATTGCAGTAATACCCCCTATATTGAAGTGCCATTTTAGTATCTGGCAAATAAAGACAAAGTTTAGATACAGTGATGCAACAAGTATCAGTGGCGATCAAAATAAATACGATGTTCCAATGTCATGTTTATATTTATATTACTACAACCTAATGCTTTGATAAAAAAACTACAGATAAAAAACAATAATAACAGCTACCGAGGCGGTGAGTCACGCGTTATCGTTGCCAACGGTGAACTCGTTACTTCCTCTCGATCTTTTTATAGAACCTCCGGCGCTAGTAGTCAAGTATTCAATAATTTCAATAGTTCGAGCGCTTAGAATGCAGATGTTCAGATATATTTGAGCACCTTGGCCGCTCCGACATATCTGGATAGAAAAACTAGGCTAGTCGAACTGACATTTTGGTATCAGGACCGTTACCGCTTTATGGACCGATTTTTATTTTGTTGACAATCTTTTTATTACTTGTTTTTTTTTTGCCTTGTCTCCACAATAGGGGATATTACTGCAATGTTCTGCCGCCAGAGTGCAGCACTACCGACTCAGTAAATTCATAGACTAACTTATACATACTGTGCCTTAAACTGTTTTTGACAAGTTTTCACAGACAATAAAATATGACATTGATGCATCAAGGCGGTTTGTTAACAAGGGCCTACCGGTAAACGCGAAAATCGTAATTTAGTTATCTGCCTCATTATCGCTCGAATATGCAAGAGTGATAGAGAGATAAGATAACGAAATTTCTATTTTCTTGATTCGCGGTAGGCCATGTTTCAATGTGGTTTGTTTACTGTATGTGCCACAAAGGTGCCACCTACGCAGAGCTTTGCCTAATATTGCCTATTTACTTGTTTTTAAGGTTCCGTACCCAAAGGGTAAAAACGGGACCCTATTACTAAGACTCCGCTGTCCGTCTGTCTGTCCGTCACCAGGCTGTAACTCATGAACCGTGATAGCTAGCTTAACAGTTGACATTTTCACAGATGATGTATTTCTATCACGAACGTGTCAGGACCATACGAGTATGTACTGTAAATGTAATTTTCTAGCAGACGATTTCGTTACTCGGTGGAATGAAATTGCGCTGATTATGTACAGAATAGGGAACTCTATCTATCCACCAAATATTATCGAAAACTGCCAAAAAAATCGACAGCAAACATAAAATCGGGTCTTTTACCAGTGTTATGTGAACTTTTATTGAACTTTAACTGCGCAGACTATATTTCAAACAAGTATTATATCCAAAGAGTAACATTACAGCAGCTTAGTCCATTGTTGTGGGTTTTACCTGTCTCTACGCGTGGGAGTCAGCTATCTATAACTTTTCTTTCGCCCACCTATGTTACATTAATATAAATCCGTCGATACGTTACGCCTAAGTTCACCTTTATACAGTCGACGTCATAAACATCTTGACAAGCTAACGGTCCAAAACTATATTTACACGTTTCTAACACTGAAAACCTCGTGTTGATTCATTTTTGTAACATTGGCCTATGAAGGCATTTGTGAACTCGGCCGTACAGACAGCAGAAGAAATAATTAAGCGGGCGAGGTGGTCAAAATGATCTGCGCAAGTGCGCACGCTCCAACTACCTAATAATAAAGTTGTGCTCAGTTAGTGCAGACATATGTATGTCCAGTCACCTGCAATAATATGTGCCTCTTCGAAGGCCGCAAAAATATGTGACACGCTCTTATGGCTCTACAAACAAGATCGTGTCAGATATTTTTGCGGCCTTCGTTGTGTAACATATTCTCGCTGGTGACTGTACATATGTCTACATAACTCAGGGAGAGAGTTATGTAGGTACATAACTCTCGCCGTTTTGTCCACCGAATCTTACGGACATATTTGCATGTAGATATATCCCTACTATCCCTAGCATGTCAAATGTCTTGAATGACGAGTGACGTCATATTATGACACTGATGACACATAGTGACGTCATCTCGAGGTAAAAAAATCACTACAATAACAATTGACCTTAAACGACCTAATAAACGCTATATATATATATGTCGCAGTCGGATCGTATAATCCGCCGTATTACATTACGGCTAGCCGTTTTCAAAAACAGGGGCGTTTTGAAATGCGGCGGTTTAACGATTAGCCGGATTGAATGCGGCTGAATGAGAATCCGCCGGAATGTATTCGGCGCCATACGTTCTTCAACACGGCTAGCCGTAATGTAATACAGCGAGTCATTAGCCGCCGCTTTGACAGTTTATAGTTCCCATTTTTAACACCCGTGGCGCTGCCTCACAAACGCTGGGGTGTCCATCAAATCTGGAGTTCGTCGGACAGTTTCTTTTCAAAAAACATTTCCATCGCAACTTAAGTAGACGGAGCCCCGCTTCGCGGGGCTCCTATTTCTGAGCGGTTTGCCCTGAAGTTTGCATCTGAAGCTACCTAACGAACCTAACCTACCTACCTATTGATTAGTGAGACGTCCGTGAAAACATTACACTTTGGGGAAAAAAGCGTAGGTAGGTAAGTAGGTTAGGTTCGTTAGGTAGCTTCAGATGCCCGAAGGGCAAACCGCCCAGAAATAGGAGCCCCGGTTGCGGGGCTCCGTCTATTTAAGTTGTGAAGGAACTGTTTTGGAAAAAAAAACACATGTAGTGCGGTGGGACCATGGTAAAAATAAATTAAATTGCAAACATTGTCAAACTCCGGTTACGTAGGCGACCGAAAGAACTGGTCACTCTACAATCTAAAATAGTAGTACGATGCGGCTAAACGTAGGCCGCCTTATTAAAGAACGTATCGCAATGACAATCCGGCTAATCGTCGAGCCGCCGCATTTCAAAACGCCCCTGTTTTTGAAAACGGCTAGCCGTAATGTAATACGGCGGATTATACGATCTGACTACGACATATATACCACTACCATTGACATTAAAATTCGCAAGAAGTATTGTTTCGACCTTAAAACGAAGTAATAACTACTATATTTGATCGTGATGATATTTTTAAAGTGCAAATAAGGTAATTTTGTATGTTAGTGTGTCAAGGTTTGTATGAAAATAATTTTATTGAGCTTTTTGCGGTTTGTATTGGTATGATTATTGTATGATACATTGTTTATATATAATTGTAGATGAGGATAGTTCGTGGAAACGTGTGGTTCATTCATAAATCATGAGGTAAAATTATGAAAAACATTAAGGCGCTCTTATACTCGAGTTTTACGTTTTCAAGGGGGTGAAGCAGACGCGTGGTAGAACGGGCAGGCGGGCGCCCCGCGCGGCGCACCGCACCATTCCCGCGCAGCACGTCTACGTCCTTATTCTGACGACATCGGTATTCTGAATTGTCAGTTCCGGGATTTTTTCCGGCAATTAATATTGAATAAGATTTATTAGCAAATTTGAATTTTGATGAGTACTTAATGAAATTAAAAATGGTAGGTAAGACGGTGAGTGTAAATAATTATTAATTATATACAATATGAGTGTATACCGCGACAAACTGAGACAAACAATAGTACTTACTAATAGACATTAAAAATGTAATAGAGCTAGACCAAGAAAAGTCTGCAACGATTTTGATTGCACACGCAGTGCAAGTGTTATTTTAAACGTCAAACTTCTATGAAATTATGTATAACACTTGCACTGCCTATGCTATCAAAATCGTTGCAGACTTGGTCTAACTCTAGCAGTCAATTTCGGGCAAGTAGGTAGTGAAAATAAGGAAGAATACTAGCAAAGCTAAGATAATTTGTGGGACTATTGAGTTATGCATAGCTCCAATAAGTAGATAAAATTAGCTGTCTTCACAAAAAAGAATTATAACAATTTATAACTCTAACTGTAATTACTTACTATTTTTCTAATTTTGAATTGACGAGTAAAAGTCAAGCATTTAAAGATTGTAATGACAAAAAACACTTCTACTTCGACATTCGAGTTAAGTAGTTAATAGCTCAAGAAAATAAAAAAAAACTGCGGAAATAATTCGTATAATTTTGAAAATTGGCACAGTTATACCTTGTGGTGTCCAGACAACCATACTTAATGTCCTCTAGCTTAGCGGGTGTGCTGAGGGTGTAGGGGGGAGGGGGGTGAAGGTACCTTTTTCATATTTTTGCTCATATCTCGAATATCTGTACGAATAACATAGGTACAAAACAATAACAAAAGTTTAAACATAAAATTTCCTACAAATTTGGATCTTTTTATTTTTACGTTACGATCAATACTTTAGGGTTGTTAAAGTTAACAAAGAGATAAAAAGTTGATTTAAGAAAACGTCGTCGTCGTCGTCGTTTCAAATATTGATCCTAGAGAAAAGTGTTATGTTTTTCGTAGAAAATTTTATGCCGATTATTTATTTACAAGAACATTAAAAACTTATTTTGCTATGAGCCTTATTTTACGAATCATTTACGAAAACCTAAAAATAGGGACCTGGAAATTGATTCTAATTAACTTACCCCCTTTAATACCTCTTTAAATATTGATCGTATCGAAAAAGTGTAAAGAACCTTTTTTGTGGACAATTTTATGTTCAATATTTATATATAATATTTTTTTAATACAGTTGCTCAAAAAGTGCTACTTTACGTAGCTGTTTAGCGTGCGGAAAGTTGGTTATCTCGAACTAGTGCTTTTTACTTTTCCAATTTTTTTAAATTTATACTTGTTCCAATTCACGACTACTTATTGATGAGTGTTAATATTAGTTTCCTTTAAACGTCGTAATCAGCATAAAAACCTACTGTTAAAGTAAGAATGTGAAAAATATACATATTTCATATTTTAATACTTATCTCTTCATCATTATAACACGTTTATTTTTTAATATTGAATATTGAAAATTCCGTTCTTAATAAGTTGTCTGAATGGAACGGAATAGCTGCCAAACGCCCATAGATATAATATACTTAAAGACGACGTCTAAGCGAGCTGTCACTGTTACCACTTTTGTTTAGTGTACGATTAACAATGTTTTACTTACTTATTTTTTCGCAACTGTATTAAAAAACGTCGTTCGATACACGTGCGGAAATGTCATTCTTCACTCGTCCCGAGTCTTGCCACTCGCCTGCGGCTCGTGGCAAGATATCTCGGTACTCGTGAAGTAATGACATACCTTCCGCACTAGCATCGAAATGTACTATTTTGCAACGGGCCACCGTTTACGAGTTATTTACGAAAAACTAAAAAAAAGTGACCTGTGAACTGATTGTAATTAACTTTCTTCCTTTAATATCGTTTTAAATATTGATCCTAGAGAAAAAATGTTCAAGATGTTTTTGGAGAAAATTTTATGTAAATTATTTATTAATTAAAACCTATTTTGCTATGGGACACCGATTACGAGTTATTTACAAAAAACTAAAAAGGGACTTTAAAATTGATTATAATTAACTTACCCGCTGCTTTGTCTTTTTAATATTAATCCTAGCGAAAAGTTCTACATGTTTAGTAGGAAATTTTATGTTTATTATTTATGTATAATATTTTTTTGCAATGAGTCATACTTTTCAAATTATTAACGAAAAAATACAAACAATGAACCTTAGAATTTATTATAATTAACTTTCCTTCTTTATTATCTTTTTAAATATTGATCCCTGCGAAAAGTGTACTGAATCTTTTTTGTACAAAATTTTGTGTAGATTATTAACGTTTTATAACATTTTTTGATATTGGCCACCGTTTACGAGTTATTTACGAAAATATAAAAAAATGGAGCTTATAATTGATTATAATTGAATTTCCCGCGTTAATATTTCTTTGAATATTGATCCTAGCAAAAAATTGTACTAAATCTTTCTTGTAGGCAATTTTATGCAGATTACTTATATAGAATATTTTTTGCTATGCGCCACCGTTTAAGAGTTATTTACGAAAAACTAAAAAAAGGGTCCTTTAATATCAAATATCTCACTTCCGGTCAAGAATTCGATCAAGCAACCAGCAAATTCGGATTCAGCGAGGTCTAATTAGGTTAAAAAACCCGGTTGCCAAAAAGTATTACGATTTGCCAGTTAACATCGATTTTATGAAAAATATGACCAGTCTAAAATATTTGAATCTTGTATATCTATGTTTAAAAATTATTCAATTTGATTAATTTTATAGCCTTTTAAAATATGTTTACACAATTTATCAATCGTGACTGAATTCCGGATTGGTTAGATGGGTGTGTGCCTTTGCTGCCCAACTTGTTATAAAATGACAATATGACGGACGAATGTCTGAAATGTCACCGTATTTAAGAATTATTTTGCTTTTCTTCGCAAGTATGTTGAAAACCATTGTGTGTATAACATATTTGCATATTTATACTGTGATTACCCATTTTATGAAACGTCCGCTAAACTAGCATAGGTCCGACGCTGACAGTGGTCACGGGCGTACTGGCGTGAGGAATGGGCGCAAGGTATTGCCGCGTAGGATGTAATTTAGTAGGCAAAATGTTGAATTTATCAAATGATGAATGAAAAAATTTACGTATCGATAAAAGGACAAGCAATAATGAAGATTTACTTAAAAGCTATCGACTGAAGTAAGTTTCATATACATTTTCGTCGTAGTACTTCTAACATAAGGAAATAAAGACAGTGTTAGGCATGTTTTCAACTTAAGATTCTATCGAGAAAATAATGAGCCGTCGTGTTTCTGACAAGCAATAACGTAGTTCAAGGACTGAAGTTATACATACTAGAAAATAATGCATGAAATCCTTGTAAAAGTCTGTAAATATGGTGACAAAAAAGCGCATTTTACTACACACCGCGCCTTAATGGTGTTATTCATACACGCTTGTCAATTCTAACAAGCCCTTGACAATCATCTTATTTGTGTTTGTTGTGGTCAATTTTTAACATAGGTTTGCTATTTTATGAATAAGGGGTAAGATACGGCTAATTAATAATAAGTTTTTGGCAAAAAAAATTTTTTTGGTACAAGCTTTTATCGCTGACAGTACTTTTCTTATTTAATTACACAAACGGGTCTACCGCGATATAATTTCATTGTTCTTACCTTTAATTCCGACGTCTCCGTTGACATTTGTTGGGACGTCAGTCTTTCCGTGACTACAGCTGGTGCAACTCAGCTGAAACGTCGGAATTAAAGGTAAACACAATGAAATTATATCGTGGTAGACCCGTTTGTGTAATTAAATATGTGTACAAAACGCGAGAGTTTAAAGTGTTATAGTACTTTTCTTTCCACAGGCAACTTATCGAGCCAATCCTAACAATTACCACGATTAGGTTGTGTTGTTTTATCATAGAGTTCTTATGGCCACCTCCTGTCTCCATCATCAGATCAGCTCGATGGTACCATAATATTGCATTGTCACCCGACTTAGGTACATACGTACCTATGCAAATTTTCAGCTTCATCAGAAATCGGGAAGTGGGTCAAATTGGGCACTATTTAAAGTGCAAGTTACCAAATTAAAACTTGTAAGTATAGTTCGCATTTGGTCCCTTGAAAAGCTCGGCGAATCAGCCATAGCCGTCCGTTCGCTCCACTTTGCGGATTGCCTCACATCCGGCGCGCTGCGCTGCGCGTCCCACGCCGCGCCGCGCCGCACGCCTAAAGGTCGGCGAAAGCTGCTCCGAGCCCTATAAGGGCTGGGTGCCCACCTTACTGAGATTATACCGAACATAGTCTCCGTCTGTCTCGTCTAAAATTTTATATGTATGAGATTTCCACACTTATGTCATTACAAATGCCATGCGGAATTATCTTGGTCCGTCTGTACTAAAAATATTAAGGCCCAGTTGCACCAACCACATTTAACAGGCTGATTAACGTCACACAGCAGGGAAGTATGGAATTTCCCATACAAATAAATTTAGCCCTATAAGGGCGGTGTGGCCACCAATACGGAAATTACTCCGTCTGGTGGACCCAGCACAAGACCTCGCACTCAAATCCAGAATTAGGAAGAGTAATATGACAGCAGTCAAAAATTCTTTGTAGCCTGCGCGTCACCTGCTATAATTTTTATATTATTTATTTTAATGAATTTAATGTGACACAAACAGTGTACAATAAAATTATAGGTAGTAGGTACCTATACATTAAAATGGCAAATACAGGCAAAACAGTTTCCACTATAGTTCGTTTATGTTTAGCATTAGAAAAAGATTACGCGATCTTGACGTGTCTTTTAATTAAAAAAACGCTTTGTAAAAATCAGTAACTGTTACTTATGAAAGCAAAAGAATGTAAATAATCGTATATGATTCATAATTGTTACATATTTGCCGTGACTTATTTTTCAAAGGTGTTTTTCAATAAAAAGACACGTCAAGATTGTTTACCTTTCTTCTAATGCTAAAAACGAACTATAAATCACAAATGCTCAAAGGGAATTTATTACAATGCGATGTGGGAGATGTGTGGGTAACACAAGTTGTAGTCGGTATGATGTTTATTATAATACTCTCTAATTAAGTTTGGTACATGCTCAACACCATCGCCCATACTGTTAACTGACAGTTCGTAAACCTTATTACTAAAGGCTTAAGGTCGACCTATGGACAGTTAAGAGTATTCCTGATTGTACGAACAGGGGGGACATACAACTGATACAACAAACGAAAAACGAAGTAATAAATAAGTAAAAATCTAATAATTAAGTGGTGGCAGTGGGGGACTCCTCCTTTTGGACATTCCCGGGTCAGCATTGCTCCGAGCAATTATTAGGATTGGCATCACTTGACGTCTTTATGCCTGCACGACCACAGATAAGATGACTTGTATTCTGACATCCTAAATAGCTGAAAGGGATAGTGCCAGACAGAAAGGGGCAGCATGATTCGTCCCTGAATAGCTGTCAAACTTCGATTTTGTAGGAAGTGTCCTTTCTGTACGGTAGTACTATTATTTATTCTGTGGTGGTGATGGATAATATAGTGGTGGAGGTGCTGGGATACCGCATACCGGAGGGGCTTGCACATCCGCATCCAATGTGAAAACCACCCAAATACCTTTACTTAAATGTCAGTTAAAGCCTGACCAGTAATATATGACCATTGTCAAGAGGGCGCTGTTATTGTCATGTGTAGGGTGACAGTTCATTATAGTATAAACAAATTGTTTCAGTGAAATTCGGCAACATGGCGCGTGATCTCCTGCACTATAAAACTGCATACATATAAACAAATTGCATAAACTGTGTGCGTTCCACATTCAATAACAACTGTCGCGTGCCATATCGGCGCCGGCGCACATGGCACGTGCGCGTATTTAAGGCCGCATTTACACTCGGAGCGTAGCGATGACAGAAAAGAAGAAGAATACAGTAGTATTTTTGAAGTGAAAACTTCTTTAGCGGCGCTGTGCACTTTTTGTGATGTCACGTGACCGACAGATTCGACAGATAGAAAATTCGTAAGACGGACACGTGACCTGAAAGATAAACTGTTACAATGTCATTGAGTTTTCACTTGTGCCGGCACTCCCGGAGTGCAACCCGTTGTTTTTTAATCTTTGGTTGCGATCCTGGGCATCATCACAGAGTAGATAATAGTACTGCGTTTTTTATGTTTTACACCAAATAATTTTATTTTATATTTTTTTTACACCAAATAAAGTATTTCTATTTCAAAATTTACTAATTTCTTTGACACTTTTAACCCTTTGAACGCCATGCCTATCGTGCACGCACGCCTATTGGCTACCAAAAAAATACTAATATAGAGTCAGACCAAGACAAGTCTGCAACAATTTTGATAGCACACGCAGTGCAAGTGTTATTTATACGTCAGAATTTCATAGAAATATGGCGTTTAATTTAAAATAACACTTGCAGTCCGTGTACTATCAAAATCGTTGCAGACTTGTCTTGGTCTAACTCTCCTTGATTATTCGCTAGTGTTTTCTTATTACTACACTCATTTGAAATGACTTACCTTTCGCACTTATTACGAATAACCTCCATATTAAGCTTAGAATAAATTTAAAAGTGGAAAATTATTATATGACTTAGAACTCCGGTAGCCGTTTAAGAAGTGTAACACTCTTGCGGTAGATGTCGCTAAGGGTCCCCTTGACCTATAATATGGTGGAAAGATTTGCTGGCTATGGATGAGGTCTTGGTGGCTCAGATGGCAGAGCACTGGAGTATCGATCCAGGGGTCGTGAGTTCAAGTCTCACCCAAGACAGTAACTTTTCCACTTTTAAATTTATTCTAAGCTTAATAGCATCGTTCGCAGACGTTTCTGCTTGTTAAAAATTTAAACCTACATATTCATTTTACAGTGTAAACCGACCTTTATAGTACAGGTTGCAGTGTAGACCGACCCTTATAGTACAGATTGTGTTGTTACACTAGCTACTACATTACAGCAGCTCTTTGTCCGTTTATCAATGTAGATAGCCAGTGATTTGTGCCTACTGGTCCACTACTATATGATACATTTTACTAAGCTCTTTAAAAATACACGGTGGGCACGGTGGCTAATAAAAAACTGCATTCCCGTTGCCAGGGAGGTTTTGAGATTATACTGATCAACTTTTACTATGGGACCAACCCCGAAATCGCGAAAAAAAAATTGTCTGTTTCATACATTTTGGCTCGTCCATTTTCTGTGGGAGGGTAAACTTTTTTTCGCAGTTTCGGGGTTGGTCGCATAGTGAATAAAAGTTGCTCAGCATAATCCTAAAACCTCCCTGGCAACGGGAATGCAGTATTTTTTTTGCCATTCTGTATATTGTTTATCTATCTGTGAGAGATAGACCTTATTTCATTTGCAATACGGTTTATTTTCAGTTAACAGTATTGAAGATCCCAATCGCTTGATATGTTCTAGTGAACTATATTGCCTAGATAATAAGATCGATGGTTTCTTGACCGAGCGTTAGCGAAGGTCTCCGTTTCAGCTTGGGCAAAAATGCTTTCGTAAAATGTTATGTCCGGATGTTCTCTGCAGCCGTCGTATTATGGATGGCTTTATCCATCTTTATCCACGTGATAAAATAACTAGTCTTCATTTTTAACAAGCAGAAACGTCTGCGAACGATACGTCTTGTGTTGAATGGTGAATTTCCAATATGACTCCGGTAGCCGTTTAAGAAGTGTAACACTCTTGCGGTAGATGTCGCTAGGGTCCCCTTGACCATAATATGGTGGAAAGATTTGCTGGCTATGGATGAGGTCTTGGTGGCTCAGATGGCAGATCGCTGGAGTATCGTTCCAGAGGCCGTGAGTTCAAGTCTCACCCAAGACAGTAATTTTTCCACTTAAAAAAAATTACTGTCTTTTTTTTACACCGTGGGATAGAAAGTGACGGACACCGTTTTATCACGCTGTCACGTAGACAAGAATGACCATCATCTCCGACGGTCGCAATTCTCAACAGATACTCGTGAAATTTTCTTAGCAGGTTAAACAGTTGTACTTATAGATTTCTGTCGTTTCGTCACAGAATAAGTAATAGTTACACATCGGTAACTCGTGGCATTTAGGTAGCACTTAAAAGATTAGTTTAATTAATTACTTTTTTTAGTGGTTTCTTTTTCTCGACTCGTATAGGAAGAACATTGTCACATCACTAGTCTGTTCTTCTAAGTGCTACCTAAAAAATCTTTTAAGTGCTACCTAAATGCTAGGAGTTACCGATGTGTAGTAATAGTACTACCGTACAGACAGGACACTTCCTACAAAACCGAAGTTTGACAGCGATTCGGGGTCCAATCATGATATCCCTTTCTAACTAATGGCACTATCCCTTTCGACTATTTAGGGTTGTCAAAATTCAAGTAATTATCTTATCTGTGGTCGTGCACGCAAAGGGACGTCAAGTTGTGTCAACCCTAATAATTGCTCGGAGCAGCGCGGAAGTTTTGTTATTAAAATTAGTAGTTAGAGCTACCAAAAGTAAAAACATTTGACGACAGACACGACGTTTCAGCACAAAACTGTGTACGTACGTTGGGCGCCAAGTTTCCTACAAGCATCCCGCATGCGCCGCTTTTTCATTGAACTCTATTGCCTAGACAATAGTATTTCTGGTAGTTACATCTAAGAACAGTTTTCACTGGTAGATGCGACCTTTCGCCATAAAGCTGTGGCCCCACGTTGGGCGCCAAGTTTCTTGCAAGCGAGACGGGTACATCTGGCCGTCTCGCTCCCGGCGCCGCCTGGAGGCGCCGTCTGGGCGTCGTCTGCCGCCGCTCTGGAGCCTGTTATGTAACGGTGTTCGGCCGTTTCGGGGCTCGGGGCCTAGTTTTCAGTTTCAGTTCAAGTTAGTTGCCTATATTTCGTTTTTTTTAGCATTAGAAAAATACTACTTGACGTGTCTTTAAATTGAAAAACGCTTTTTAAAAATCAGTAACTATTACTTATTATGAAAGCAAAAGAATGTAAATAATCGTATATGACATATTTGCCGTGACTTATTTTTCAAAAGTGTTTTTCAATAAAACGACACGTCAAGATTGTTTTCCTACCTTACCTGGTTACCTTTTTGCTATTGCTAATTAAAACGAACTATAGGTTATAACTTATAAAGGTGCTGGGAACTTGAGCTACCTAATGTAAAGAACTTAGCTAATTTTCAAAGGTGCTGGGAACTTGAGCTACCTAATGTAAAGAACTTAGCTAATTTTCAAAGGTGCTGGGAACTTGAGCTACCAAATGTAAAGAACTTAGCTAATTTTCAAAGGTGCTGGGAACTTGAGCTACCAAATGTAAAGAACTTAGCTAATTTTCAAAGGTGCTGGGAACTTGAGCTACCAAATGTAAAGAACTTAGCTAATTTTCAAAGGTGCTGGGAACTTGAGCTACCAAATGTAAAGAACTTAGCTAATTTTCAAAGGTGCTGGGAACTTGAGCTACCAAATGTAAAGAACTTAGCTAATTTTCAAAGGTGCTGGATACGGAGTTATATATATCTTTGGTGCTGGGAACTTGAGCTACCAAATGTAAAGAACTTAGCTAATTTTCAAATTCGCACTTTTTTGTTTTGTACTTGAGTGCTAACTTTCGCTGCCGGTTCGTATAGCGGGTATTTCATTATATTAACCGTAATAGGTTGACATGACACACAGTTGAAATTTTCACAAAAATGCATAATATTTAATTAGAAACGAATAGCAAAAATAATTATTAATAAGCGGCTTTGATGTGGGCTTTGATTTATTCACAGTGTTAGTGATAGTAACTTGCTACGAGTATAACCATCCAAATTTTAGGTACCTACATGAAACAGTCTTTGAGAAAAACGCATTTAACCGTTTTTCAAGACCGAAGTGATCCCATAAGAGCTCCGATGTCAGTTTTGTGCGGAGCTCTAAAAACTAGTGGGGCCTATAAAAGTGTATTATTTGTACCAAAAAGAATAGATAGTATAGAGGGGTCCTGTCATTGTAAATTTTGTAGTCACTATAAATTTACTGCCATCTATCGACACACGACTAAAACTCAAAATGAAAACGTATAAAGTTATCAAAAAAATTATATATATGGATAAATGATTTTATTATTTTTATATCATTTTGATCCATGTTCATTCACTGATATCTATGTGTTAAAATTGTTAAATATGAAACGGTGTCGTCACGCCATCTAGCCGAGGATAGGCTAAAGGTGTGTGCGCCATCTATTCGAGAATGACTTTTGCTTCAATTCCGAGGCACGTTTTTTCCTTAGACTTTATTCGTCTTATACGAAGTTACATATGTCTTTGTTTGTACTATTAGAGTTTAGTATACAAATAATTATAAGGACTTGTAGAGTGTTAGCTAAACCCCTTTCTAAGCGTTTTAATAAATCAGAAAATGTATTCAATATTTCTTTTGTAAATAATTAAAAAATAAGAGTTTTATAGTCACGAACCACGATTAATGTGTTTATCATTTCCCGAATCGAGGGTAGATGAAACAGTTATTGTCAGGTTATTGTGCATTAGGGCGTGGCACCGTTATTGGTAGCCGAACTTTACTGGTTACGGGTTCCGTAGACATTTTTATGCTCGTTCACAAGATTAAGACGAAAGGGGACGACTCGACCGCCCCAAAAACGCCTTTCCATACTAACGTAGTCCTCATTTTCCTCTCTGGATATTAACATTATTGAAAATCTTTTTACACAATTTGTAAAAATTTGTTGTTGCATGTATGAGGACTGTTATGAAAGTGAAGGAAGCGAAAGAGGTATGTTAGGTTAGGATCGTAGCAAGTGGAAATCCGTGGTCTCTGCCTAGCCCTACGGGAAATAGGCGTGATTATATGTATGTATGTACAATTTGATGTAAGCCAAACGGTCGGGTTTGAATTTTTTGTATTTTTTCATTATTTTCAGAGTTAGGAGCATTCAAAAATTTGTATGAAACCTGTTTTTCGCTTTTATAATAATTACAAAAATGAAAAACATCAAACGGGGCATAGCTATGACTAAAATACATAAAATTCTGTAAAAATATTTTCCATAATGTCAATATCTAGAGAGGAAAATGAGGACTACGTTTGGATGGAGAATAAAGTAAAATGTGAAGTAAAAAAAGCAATTACGAAAATGGTCCTTTTACAACTTTTAACTAATTATTTCTTTCTCTTTCTTCCCCAGGTATAACTGCGATGTGAGAGAGACAGCAACACGCCAAACAAGTGCCTTACGTAAAGCCAACGAAACGGTGCCTTTATTGTTAGAAACGTATTTATAACGAACGAAACGCGAACGAAGATATTTTTGTATTTGGTAAGTTTATTTGATTATTATTACTATAATAACTAGTGACTCTTATTAGTATAATGACTAGCTGTAGGCCTCGCTATAAGCTTCATATTAAGCTTAAAAAAAACACAAAAAATACTTTATCGAGTCATTATCACAGCGAACTGACAATGGTCTTAAGTGCCATAGACCCTCTCTCTCTCTCTCCCTTCTCTACCCTTCGGGTGTAGGCCTCCTTCATTTTACGCCATTCGTCACGGTTCTGTGCGACCTGAAGCCACTTCTTCCCCCAAGACCCTACTGGCAATTAAATCCTCTCTTCTTCTTCTTTTGTCGCGACCTTTTCCCATCTACTTGGGGTCGGCCCTCCTTATCCTTCTCTTCCAATGTGCTCGGTCTTGAGCTGTGCTGGCGTCCGATCCTAATTGTTTTAGGTCTTTCTGGACCGTCGTAAGTTAAGTGGCGGGTTGGCCTTCCACGTACCCGTTTCGTCCTTGGAAAATCTTGGGCTAGCCTTACTATATGGTCCTCTGGCCGTCTTTGGATATGCCCGCACCAGCGGAGGCGGTTTTCTTTAACTTTGTCTGTAATAGGCAGAACCCCACAGCTTCCCCTGACAAACTCATTCCGGATTTTGTCTAACCAGGTGACACCCGCAGACCAGCGAAGCATCCGCATTTTAGTTGTTGTCCTCTATGCCGACTTTGAAACATTACAATTTTGAAAATTTACCAAAAAGAAACGACGAATGCCAGTGTTATCGCACGTGACTGTACCAAGTATTTTGATACAATAGATTGTGGCAACAGCGCTAATAAGCTAACCCTTCCGCGAGTCAATATTGTGGCAGCCAGCGTGTCACACGCCGAGCGCGTTTCCATTGTAACACGGCGGGGAAACTAGAGCCAGTCTGGATGTTGCGGACATGCGGACCGATTGTCATCGCAGGTAACGCCGAAGACCGTGTGGAATATAATCGGATCGGAATATGATCCCGGCTATAGGCTAGGAATAATTTTCTTTAAAAATTTTACTTGTAAGATTTTTTCTTGTTTTAACTTGGTAACGGTCAGATGTTCGAAGTGAGGATATTTGAGGTCCTGGGTTCGGATACTGGTAAAATTCAAAAATACTAAGAATAAAAACAGTTTTGTATAAACAATTTTGTAATCAGTCTAAAAAGCGGGTTCAAATCCCGGCTCGTACAAATGAGTTTTCGGAACTTATGTACGATAAGTACCTATGTCATTTGATATTTACCATTCGCTTTTCGATGAGGGAAAACATCGTAAGGAAACCGGACCAATCCCAACAAGACTTGTTTTCCCCTTTGGATTATAAGGTCAGATGGCAGTCGCTTTCGTGAAAACTAGTGCATACGCCAATTCTCGGGATTAAGTAGTTGCCAAGCGGACCCCAGGCTCCTATGAGCCGTGGCAAAAAGCCGGGATAACGCGAGGAAAATGATGAATTTTGTAATCAGTCTGTATGTACTCTGTAACATATAAACTCGTGCTGGGCGACCATGGAAACGCGTCCCATATTGACACCACAACTCAAGGGTCTCGAGTTAGTTTACCCAACATATTGCACTTTACGTGTTTGTTCAGATATTCGCCCATAACGACCGCCTAGCGCGGAATAAATAATACTACTAAATACCATTGAATAATTTTACGGTTTAGACTCACTTGTTTTTAGTCGCTCGCGCTCAATGTTAGTATGTCTCATAACAGTTTAAATTCGACTACTAAATACCGTACAGAAAGGACACTTCCTACAAAACCGAAGTTTGACAGCGATTCAGGGACGAATCATCCTCTCCCTTTTTACACGACTGCCCCAAAAAAAGAGTGTATTGTTTTTAATGTATGCCACTATCCCTTTCGGCTATTTAGGGTTGTTAAAATTCAAGTCATTATATTATCTGTGGTCGTGCACGCAAAGGGATGTCAAGTTGTGCCAACTCTAATAATTGCTCGGAGCAATGCTGAGCCGAACGAAGCCGAGAATGCGCGAAAGGAGAGGTGTCGCCCCCCTAATGTAAAAAAATCACTTACTTCGCTGGCTCAGCGACCCGAAGTGGGTCTTGGCCTTAGACACTAGATTTCGCCATTCGTTCCTAACCTGAGGGCCTACCACGTTCGACGTGTTGCCTCCCTGTCACACTTACGTACGAATTTGCAAGTGCGACAGACAGGCAACATGTCGAACGTGGTTCGCGGAATGCCCTTTGTGCGATCCGACGCCCTGCAGCCGCTTGGATGTCGCCCAATAAAAATCGGTGATGTAAATGTTTCATACATCATAATCATTTTTTAATACAAGTATTTATAAGCTAAGAATAAATTTAAAAGTGGAAAAATTACTGGGCATAATATGGTGTACAGATGAGGTCTTGGTGGCTCAGATGGCAGAGCGCCGGAGTATCGATCCAGAGGCCGTGAGTTCAAGTCTCACCCAAGACAGTAATTTTTCCACTTTTAAATTTATTCTAATTCATAATTCATAATTTATTGCATAATAATCATGTGGTACAAGACAGATATTACATTAGGGTAAGTTCACACATGAACCCTGTTAGGGCACAGCAAATGTTCTAAGCTTAGTAGCATCGTTAGCAGACGTTTCTGCTTGTACAAATTAAAATAAAAGTATTTACAATACTTAAACACTACTAAGCCCAATTATCAAACAATTAGTTATCAGTTAGGTATTAGTTATTAGTTATCGAAACAATGTATGCTACCACATAAACAATTTTAATTTACTAAAGTATTTGAACAAATTAAATTATTTCAGAAAAATATTCTTAATATATGACATTTATTTTCAGTTTTAATTTAATCATCATTGGCCTGTAACATCAATGTGGATAAAAATGTTTCATACAATTTCGGAAATCGGTCCGTACCTTCGATTCGTGCCGGATGTAAATGGAAATGCATCCCATGTTGACACCACGACTCGAGGGTTTCAAGTTTAGAGTTTATCCAACATATTGCACTTTGCGTGTTTGTTCAGTCAGCACGTCAGCAGCAATAGTTGCTGAGCGGACGAGGTGTTCACAATGATCTTGACGCGACTTTTTTGTTAAGAGAATAAGAGCGCGTCAAGGTAATTTTGAACATTTCGCCCGCTGAGCAACTTCTGCTGCTGACTGTTCAAATATATATATACAGGTTGTCTAAAAAATAACTGCATTCCCGTTGCCAGGGAGGTTTCGGGATTATACTTCCAAAACCTCCGTGGCAACAGGAATGCAGTTATTTTTTAGCCACCGTGTATATATATATGTATATAGTGTATAGGGGTGTGGGATGCGACCGCAACCACAAATTATAGGCGTAGTCATGTATGAAACCGCGGATCACCACGAAGTATTATCATCCACACCTTCATAGCTTAAGGGTGGGCGCAAAGCCAAAAAATTAGAAGGAAACAAAAGATATGGCGCAGCGCAAACGTTGCGACGGGAGGTATTACCGTCGCGCGGGTCTTTACCTGTTATCTGATTTACTTTGAAAATATGTACCTATAGGTCTGTTTCAAAAAATTCTGGTCGTGTCCCTTGGCAATATCACTAGCTATTTTACAGTTTTTCAGTATCTCGCCCATATACCATGATATAAACGCTTCGATTGTTAATTTGTCAATATAGGGTTTTCAGGATTCCGCACCTTTGGTGTAACTAAGGCATTCAGCACTAGTCATACGCAAAATGTGTCACCGAAAAGAAAAGATTGATATGCATATTTCGTACGCTGTGAAGAACTTCACTATTTTAGTTCACTAGTTCAGTTTAGTTCAGTAGCTCAACAGATAATATCCTTCTTTATCAACAGTACTGGTTTCATTTCTCTCATTCGCGGATATAGGTATTGAGTTGAGTGAAGGATTTGATAAATAATTTCATTCAATATGAATCACTCAAATAAATGAGTTTATGAATCCAAGATTTTAATATGTCCTTGTCACTCTCTATGCGAATGAGCAAGTAAATGATAAGATAGATATACTGAACTGTTGAAGTAAAGAACTAAATGTATCCGAGCTGAACTAGTGAATGAGAGAGTGACATCTCATTTGAATCTTTCATTCACGAACTACTCATGTCTACTCAGCACACGGAGCGATAGTCCATTTCCAACGACAGCAGCACTACCATTCATTTTAATATGGAAATTGACAATAACACCGACGCGTTCGTACTAGTAGTGCAGCTGCGGTCAGAAATGGAATGTTACCCTTAGAGACGCTTAAAAACGTTACGACGCCGTGTGCTTAGGGCCTAACGTAACCATACATCTTACTTCCTAAAAAGATTTCCAACTTTCACAGCACGCCCAAAAAACAACTCCTTAGATATAGTTCTGGCCTTATCCATTAAGGCCCCTGTGGAGTGTAGACTGTAGCTTTTTCGTGATGTGGGGGTTCGTTGGGAGAAGCGTAGAAATCCGCCGCTGGAGCGCGCTGGCCGTTGTGCTGTCTCGAAGTCCGCTATACCTCCATTTACCGGTATATGTGTTGTGTGAAATGAAAACACATATATTTGATTTATTCACTTGGAGAGTGTTCAGGCTGGTATGAGTGAAGCTCTCTTGATGTCTCTGATATCTCTGAATAAGCCACGAAACGGCTCTGCCTTATATAGTAAAACACAAGGCCGTTTGGTACCTTCTTCAACTAGTGGGTGTATCATGCAGAGTCAGTAATGTATATTTTTGCCAATCTCGTTAATTATAAGCACGTATGAAAGGAGCACGAATCCTAGACTTATAAATAGGTACAATATTAAGCACGTATGAAAGGAGCATGAATCCTAGACTTATAACTAGATATAAAACATTCCACGCAATTCATTTGACATAATATACGAGCACAAAGTAAAACATGATATACAAAAGTAAAAATAGTAACCTAAACGTAGAGACTAATTAAACACATACATGAACCCTAATAGCTATTTACGACAGTCTCCCCCACGTGTGCCAACACCGTCTTCATGCGCGGAGTAAATGGGGATAAGTCTAGAAACTGGGCGGCGGACGTCACCTGCGCGTGTGCGAACAATGGCCACTCTCACATGACCATCTGGGCCAGGAAATAGCTGGGCGATTACGCCTCTGGGCCACGTTCCTCGTGGCATGGAGCTATCCGCAATGATGACTACGTCACCTTCATGCAGTTTTCTCACGTTTTGGTGAGCACCAGGCCTGGGGAGGAGGCTGGGTCGGTATTCCCGCTGCCAGCGCCTCCAAAATTGGTCGGCTAGCGTTTGCGCTGTTTTCCACGAAGAGAGCGACATAATTGCGTCTGTGAAGACACCCAGTGGCGACATGGCACTTGATCGACCGATTAGAAGGTGATTCGGCGTCAGGGCTTCGATGTCTAAATCTGGATTCACTGGTGTCAGCGGTCTGGAATTGACTATGTGCTCTGATTCTAGCAGTAAAGTATGTAGAACTTCTTCGTGGGGTGCTCTTTCTTTCAACTCGTTGATGACGATCGCGTGGTTGCCGTGACTGTAGAGTGCATGAAAATGCTGTACTAATAACTTGACGAAATCCTCTTTTGCATGTAAAACAGGCATGTGCGTGTTTTTATCGATTCTAGCATTTAGAACGATGATTCCGTTTTTGTCAAGTTGTACAGCGATTTTGTATAGCGGAGATTTCTTCAGGAGTGGCCGCCCAGTTTCCAGAAGCTTGATTTCCTCCGGAAATGCAGCATGTTGACTCCGTCGTAGTAATATCTCTGCTAAATCTAAATGCCCCTTATTTATCTCTATGACTGTTTTCTTAGCGAACAATGCGGCTTTGAAAACCTCGGCGGCAACCAGAATACTAGCGGTGGCGCGAACTAATCGTACGTTATTAATAATGAACGATCGCCACGCGGGTGCGAGTGAGACGGGTATAGGCGAGTCCCAATCGATCCCTGTCCACCAAACGAAACGTAACGTATCGCGATCTTGCTCAATTATTTCGATCTGTAAAGACTCTAACAGGTCGGGGCCAGCCAACAGCGCGCTGTTAAACGAACGTCTGTAAGCTGTGGCTGCCGTGTCCCAAACTAATCGCGTTTTCCCGCTTTGCGGCTGAAAAGTTGGGAAGTGCGCCAGAGGCCACGTCCGGGGTGCCTCGGGGGGCGGCGGCGAGTCCATTTTCTCCGCGTAACCTTTGTCGAGCAAGTTGTTCATATGCTTTGCGTATTCGGCTTTAAGTTTCGCATCGTGGTCTAGCTTTCGTTCTAGACTGTACGGCCGTTGCAATGCTTGCGCTCGGTTATCGGGGAGTTTCTCGTCATCTGATCGCCACAGTAAGCCCGAGTGATACCTTTGCTCCCCCGGTATCCTCTCGCAGGTGGCTTCTAACAAATCTAGCGCACGTTGGCCGGGGTCGGCCCGAGGTACCTTCTGCGAAACGCTTAATGATTCTGTCTCAGAATGTCGTTTCGCAAGTTGTAAGGCCTCGTCTTCCGCGGTATTAGGCTTTGCGTGCCCAACAAATTGTACCGCAGGTACGATGCTGTCCGCAGTTTCGTGTATCGTCAAAGCCATTGCCGCGCCTTCGTCAAATAGCGCGAGGGTTTGGACGGTACCTAACGGTTCCGACACCTCTTCAGGAATGACTTTGAGACACGTCTGCGGCAGCCTAACATTGAGTACTGCAGGTGCCGCCGGGACACTATTACCGTTCGCGGATGCGGCCGCGCTTAATCCGTGTAATAGTTTATTATGTCCGACTTCGCACTGACTCATGCCACACGCGACATATTTACATTTAAAACGCGTACGGTGTCTCGCGCCTAAACATCTATAGCACAATCTAGTACCCTTCACCAAGTCCCATCGCTCAGATATAGTCGCGGCTAGAAATTTCGAACACTCGCTAACTTTGTGTTCTTTGCCGTTCTTACATATGGCGCACGCATCGCGCGAGACAGAGACAGACGATATCTCCCGCCGGGGCTTAGCTCCGGTTGACGCTGGCTTTTTTAAATTACCATCGCGGCGCTTTACTTGAGCTATAGTTGATTTACTAGTACGCGATCTATTTCCCGTGTCACGTGTATATGACTCGTGGGGATCTGACTCCGAATCCGAACTATAGTCGCGAAGGGACGCGGGGGCGCGGGACCTAGCGAGAGCGTGGCTCGATCGGCTGGGCTCGCGCACAGAGGAAACCGCGTTTCGTTCATTTCGCGATCTATCATACGTATCACGGTAGAACGCGGGGTCGCGAGACCTAGAGAGAGCTTGGCTCGATCTTCTGGGTTCGCGCGCAGAGGAAACCGCGCTCACTGCATTCCGTGACCCGTTAGACGTTTCACGCGTGTACGTTTCGTGGCAATCTGCCTCCGAATCAGAACTAACGTCGCGAGAGTACGCGGGGGCGCCGGACCCAGCGAGAGCGTTGCTCAATCGACTGGGTTCGCGCACAGCGTTTACCGCGTTTCGCGATCTATTAGACGTATCACGCGTGTACGTTTCGTGGTAATCTGACTCCGAATCCGAACTAACGTCGCGAGAGTACGCGGGGGCGCCGGACCCAGCGAGAGCGTTGCTCGATCGACTGGGTTCGCGCACAGCGTTTACCGCGTTTCGCGATCTATTAGACGTATCACGGTAGAACGCGGGGGGACGAGACCCAGAGAGAGCTTGGCTCGATCTTCTCGGTTCGTGCACAAAGGAAACCGCATTCACTGCATTCCGTGATCGGTTAGACGGCTTATATCGGTTTATGCGCTTGGCCGCAGTACTAATTTCGTTAAGAAACTCGGAAATTGCTACTAACCCGGGTGATTCTACGTTAGACTGCCTGTATTTGGCCCATTCATAGCGCACTATCAGATTTAATTTATCCACGATTTTATTCACGAGCTCAGGCGCGTGCAAGTATTTCTCTTGACGCAAGGATCTAATGGTGGCGACGGCATTCGCTACATGCGCGGCGAATGAGGCTATATTCGAATTGTCTTCGGATAAACGCGGCATGCGTTTAACATTATGAATTTCCGTAAGAACAATCTCCTCAGGGTCGCCGAACTGCCGTTCCAGCGCTTCCATTATCTCGTACGGATCCTGAACCGTGTACATTATTGATTTTACGGCCGTCCGAGCTTCGCCCTTAAGTGCGCGCCTAATCCGACTGACGTTACTGACGGCACTAAACATGGGCGACGTATCTTCGAACTCTGCCCTAAATGATATCCACTCGGTGATATCTCCGCCGAATGCAGGTAATTCCGGCGGTTTATGGTACATTGGCGCGTAGGTACCGTGCGGTACCTCTAAAACGCGCGGGGGCGGTCTGCTAGCCCGGTCGGCGGCGGCACGCGGCGGCGGCTGCGCGGTCTTTTTCGGCGGCGGGAATTTAACGTTTTCTTTCGCGACCTCGTGCTGTAACCTAGCTTGTCGTTCTACCCAACTTCTAGTACGTTCTTCGACGGTCGCGTCACTGCTGCCGACAGACTGCGCCTTCAGTGGCGCAACCTGCGGCCGCAAATTTGCAGTGACGGACCCTGTCTTAGAAGCTTCGACGGTCGCGTCACTGCCGCCGCGAGACTGCGCCTTCAATTGCGCAATCTGCAGCCGTAAATTGGCAGTGTCGGACTCGGTCTTAGCAACGACTAGACGGGCTTTATGAACCTCGAGCTCGGCCATTAGCACGGACAATTCATTGTCGCGTTCCCTAACCGATTTGCGATTCTTTAATTCGCGATTAGACGGCGCCCGCGACGGCGGCGGCGGCGCATCGGCGTCTTTATTCACTAGCGTATTCGACCTACTACGATTTACTACGGTGGCGTCTAACATCTCCGAGTGTACCGACTCGGTTCCACCGGTAGCATTCGGGTTGCCACTGGTGCCCTTGCTCCTCGTATTAGTCTCGTTGGACGTAGTCTTACCAGACGAGGGGGTAGGGGTATCCATGTTCGGTGCGGGCGCAGGTGGGCCCTTGGTGCGTGGTCGTAGGCTCCTTGCTTCCTTTTCGGACATCTTTCTGGCTGGAACCACTTCACTTAACACACGCGGGGGGTCCCTAACTTGACCTGCCTATGCCTATGACTGACCGTTGCCGTGCGCAACGTCAGTGCCCTAAGCGTGGATCCCTCGTGGCACTGAATCTCCCGCAATGGCAAAGTGCTATGCCTAGAACGTTCGAAAGCAGTGTGTGGGCATCAACCATGTGACACATGCAACGAAAGTTGCCAGGACACGTGAGCGGAGGTTAATCTACGACGCTGCACGGTCCGTCCGGCAAGCCGGTAAATGGGTTACGGAAAGGTATAGGGTTTGGGTCTAAACCGAAGCGAACTTCTAGGCTCAGCGCGTCCTTTATTCTTTCTTGCCGTCTGAGTCAAGCAACGTTCGCTTAAAACTCAGCGCGTACTTGTTTCTTTCTTGCTGTCTGAGTTAAGCAATGTCGCTTGAAACTCAGCGCGTACGTTTTTCTATCTTGATGTCTGAGTTAAGCTATGTCGCTTGAAACTCAGCGCGTACGTTTTTCTATCTTCATCCGGCTTCAAAAGGACCAAACTGTGGAGTGTAGACTGTAGCTTTTTCGTGATGTGGGGGTTCGTTGGGAGAAGCGTAGAAATCCGCCGCTGGAGCGCGCTGGCCGTTGTGCTGTCTCGAAGTCCGCTATACCTCCATTTACCGGTATATGTGTTGTGTGAAATGAAAACACATATATTTGATTTATTCACTTGGAGAGTGTTCAGGCTGGTATGAGTGAAGCTCTCTTGATGTCTCTGATATCTCTGAATAAGCCACGAAACGGCTCTGCCTTATATAGTAAAACACAAGGCCGTTTGGTACCTTCTTCAACTAGTGGGTGTATCATGCAGAGTCAGTAATGTATATTTTTGCCAATCTCGTTAATTATAAGCACGTATGAAAGGAGCACGAATCCTAGACTTATAAATAGGTACAATATTAAGCACGTATGAAAGGAGCATGAATCCTAGACTTATAACTAGATATAAAACATTCCACGCAATTCATTTGACATAATATACGAGCACAAAGTAAAACATGATATACAAAAGTAAAAATAGTAACCTAAACGTAGAGACTAATTAAACACATACATGAACCCTAATAGCTATTTACGACAGCCCCCTCTACACGGACGTCATGGCGCGCTGCATACATTTGCCATTTCTTTGGCGTGCCCTCTTTGTATGGATTTAGGACTAAAGCTCTGGTCAGTACGTGATGGTCATTCGTTTGTTTTAAGCTTTAATGTAATGCTAATGTTATAATGTAAATGTAAATAATGTACAGATATGAGCCAAATTAGCTTGCAATAATGAATTTTATTTATTTATTTATTTTGATGTTTACTTTTATATAAGACATTTTTCTGATTATTGTCGCAATTAATCCGCTACCCAAAGGTTGTCTGGAAGAGATCGCTCTTTCTTTAGCAATGAGACGCTGATTTTGTTTCCTCTACCTTCAACTACTTTTATGAATTCGATATATCCCTCTATTCCTATATCCGGCTATTCGCCCATGGGTTATAGTTTCAGAAAGCTGCAATTTGGGATGGTTGGCATAGGAATGGCACGATAGTATCTCTGCCAGTCTTTTTCTACACATATTTAATTACACAAACGGGTCTACCGCGATATAACTTCATCAACTCAGCTGAAACGTCAGAATTAAAGGTAAAAACAATGAAGTTATATCGCGGTATTCGCGGTAGACCCGTTTGTGTAACTAAACATGTGTACAAAACGCGAGAGTTTAAAGTCTTTTTCTAACCGTAATAATTAGAAAGATACGGATAGTCTATCTCGCGCGTGAAATACTGTCACGGCGCTCTCGTGTAAAGCCTAAATTGTTAGACATCGGTTACACGCTAATTCTGGCGTCAGTTCAGTCCATCATTACATTCGAGTTTTCACTGATGCCAGAATGATGGAAAATGGACACGGTCAGACGATCAGTCCAAACTGACAACAGACTGATAAAATTACGACAATAGACATCGGTTACACGCTAATTCTGGCGTCAGTTCAGACCATCACTCCATTGTTGCATGGACGGTGACTGACGCGAGAATGACACAAAGAGGTTACACGATCAGTCTCCTATCAGTTTTCTGTCATTCAAAATGGACTGACGAATATTATCAAAAATTTAAATTTTCATCAGTCCAGACCCAGAACATCAGTCCATCAGTCCGCGTGTTACACGATAATTCTCCCGTCATTCTGACCAGAATGATGGACTAAAGTGACGCCAAAATTAGCGTGTAACCGATGTCTTAAACTTGTTTGTCGTTATTGGCTTCTTCATGTCGTTGGATTGATATTTCGAAAATTATTTATGGTACCTAACTAATTTTCTAAAAACAATTTTTTTATTTAACTAGTCTAAAGACACCCATTTACGAAAAATTAAGCCCTTAACTGCTGCTATATTTTTTAAAACTTAAAAAGGCTCATTGTATCGATAATTTTTGGTTTGTGTAGGGTTAAAAAGGTCTTTTAAAAACATGACAGAGAGTTGCCCTTTGAATTTGACACAATCAATTATGAGATTTTATATAAACAAACACTCAAGGCTCTAACCCTCTCACTTTCAGCTAAATTAATATGTAGTTACATTGAAGTGTTTATGCTACAAAATTGGATACCACTATTGCATGTGATACCTATTATTAGGTTTAAGATATATATGCGTTCAATTATCATTGGCTACATATATGTAGTTAGTACTTAAGTATTGTGATGTGAGATGTTTTTGGGCGCTGATGCAGTTATTATTGCAGGTGACACTCGATTTTATAACCATATTAATAAGGTCTTATAATTGTCAATAATCATCATGCACCATCTCGATTGTTGAGCCATTTAGGGTTCTAGCTAAATTAGTTATTCAATACTTACGCTATGGAATGTCGCTGTACAATGTACAGTCACCTGCAATAATATGTTACTCTTCGAAGACTGCAAAAATATGTGACACGCTCTTATGGCTCTACAAATAAGATCGTGTCAGATATTTTTGCGGCCTTCGTTGTGTAACATATTATTGCAGGTGACTGTACATCATCAGCCTAAGTCCCAACTGCTAAGGCATAGACCTTTTCCCCTTTAAAAGTACACAAATCTTGAATCTTGTTTAATAGGACATCAATATCCGCCAGAAACTACACTACCTATCACACAAGATAAAGATAAGATAAATTGAAAAGTAAAGCCTAACCAGGCGGCTTAGCACGGTCGCGTTTTTATCCCTTGTCACCATGCCTGTCACGTTCTAACAAGTATGTAAGTGCGAAAGGGACGCGCATAGTGATAGTCGATAAAAATGGAACCGTGCTGAGCCCGCAAGAATTATGATCACGCGCCATGTTGCGGAATTTCACTGGAACTAATTTTTTCATACTATACTGCAGCGGTATCATGGTCGGGTTTTTATCACCTGTCATGTCATGCGTCACTTTCGCACTTACATACTAAGAACGTCATAGGCATGGTGACAAATGATAAAAAGCCAGCCATCTTACCTTCTGAACTGTCATCCTGTACATAAGAATAACAGCGCCCTCTTGACAATGATCATATATTACTGGTCAGGCTTTATATATTATTATTATTCTCTTTATTCATTTCTCATCTTAAATTAGGTTATTTATAATATGAATATAAAAGTAAAATATAAAAACACTTACAAAACAATAAAAATTAATATAAACACATTATAAAAAACCTAACCTAGGGTGCCGCCAGCAGCGGGGCAAGGCCCAAGCTACCGGTGGTTAGGGCTGCAGAGAGAGGAACCGGCGGACTATCCGCGCCGTGTCCAAGATCACCGCCTTCTGCATCTGACCCTTGATCCAACCACCTAGCGAGAGTCTCTCAAGGTGTTGGTCGAGACTCTTCGCTATTAGATTATTATTATTATTTTTTTTTTTATAGGGAAAAAATAAATAAATAATAATAATATATAAAACAAACACTTTAGCTTTCAGTAAAAGCAATACTTGTATAATGTCTATTTATTTGTCCCCCAACCCTTACGTCGTCGCGTGTTACTTCAGCCTTATTGCGTTCCGCGCTTCGGTGGGCAAATATTCATAATCGTCCATTTGTTTATGTTTGGATATAATGTGATGCAATATGCAATTAAACGATTTTAGAGTTGAACCGAGAAAAGTCTGCAACGATTTTGATAGCACACGCAGTGCAAGTGTTATTTTAAACGTCAATCTTCAATGACATATAAGGGGTCATCCATTAATTACATCACATGTTTAGGGGAGGGAGGGGGTCAAGAAAATGTGACATGCTGTGACAATGGGGACAACACAAACTTTGTGACGTCACTTTAACTTCATCATGCAGTTACCGAAAATTTATTTAAATTACTTTAATTTATTTATTCGCATTACAAGTTTTTTGAACGATAATCGTTTTTATTCGTTTAATTTTCTTTCCTAAGCTACCTTAGTTATAAAATTACTAATATACCTTATGTTAAAAATATTTTGATAAAATATTAATATAGTACATAGTACCTACTTAATTCGATTTGCCGATTTCGTAGAAAAAATGTGACGTCACACCACGGGGGGAGGGGTTTGCCAAATATGATCAAGTGTGACAAGGAGGGGGGAGGGGTCAAAAAACCTAGAAATACGCGTGACGTAATTAATGGATGACCCCTAATGACGTATAAACACTTGCACTGCGTGTGTATCAAAATCATTACTGACTTATCTTGGTCAAACTCTAGAATGGCTTGCGCTAGAACGGTTGAGTCCGAGACTTCGTTTTCTATAAAAATCATAACCCTCCTTTTGCGTTGCCGTAGTCGGGTAAAAAAGCACGTGATCACCGATCAACCGATCATACCTACTTCATAGAAAACGGAGTTTCTAGGCCTGGACCCAGACCGTAGCGTAAGTCATCCTTTTTTAGCTAACCTATTCCGTTCCCTTTGAGTCACGTTCCCAAAAAGACAAAATTAAACACGTGATTCAAAATACTAAAGTCTTAAACGAAATCTCGTAAATCTTCTTCTAATTTAGACATATTAAAATTTGAGTTCTTACAAGCCAAAAACACGTATCGCTTGGCTATTCCTATCTTCTGCCTGACCAAAAATTAAAACTTGCTGAGAAAAATGCAGTTTTGACTGGTTATAGAATTAAAATTCAAAATACAATGGAATGAGGACCTTTTATAGGCACCCTGTTCGGCTAGAGGTTAAAGCAATACTCTTAACTAACCGTAGATGAACCTTATGCCTTGGAAATAAGGTTTACGAACAGTTAACTGTGTGGACGATGGTATAAAGATTTATTCGAAAGACAGTGAAGAGACGATTCAAATCCCAATAGTATTGCCAGCTTCAGATCTTTTAGCATCTAATACTGATAGTTAAAGATCGTTCTTGCATAATCTGCTAGTAAAGGAAGCTGTTAAATTTAAGTTTTTGATTTTTAATCCTATATGCTGCTATATTGACACTTGACAGTTACGTCATTGATTTAGGGTCGATTTTAGACTGACATTACGGTGAATATAATCGTTTTCATTTTATTCCAAATAATTGATCGCAATCTCTTTAAAAAATCAAACCACAGGTGTTCCATGAAAGAACATCATTAAACCTCGCATATATCACAAAAATAACCAAACAAGAGAATTAATAACGCAGCCTCCGAAATCAATAAACAAAATCACAGGAGGAAATCCGAGCGAGCTCCTAGATGCACTTCCTTGACACCCTCCGAAATCATCCCTATCCCGCACTCTTTCACACCCACGGGGAAGAAAAAGACGGAGGGTGGTTAAAACGCATGCGCGACTCGTCCCCTCATGAACGCTGGGATGACAGAAGCATCAGAGTCTCGCAGCATCGCCAAGAGTTCACTCCTTGCAGGGCCGCCGCTGGCGGTGGTCCTTTGCTCTTTCATACTCTACGACCACGAGATCCTGAATTTTCCAAAGTGGAAGCAGGGCGTGAAAGAGCGAGGGAGCTTGTGGGAACGAGACGGCGAGATGGGGCGCTCTGTCAGGTGAGTCCACGTGTTTAGTGTCACGTTTTCCAAGTCCTATTGTGTCCTGTAGTTAATTGTGATTAAGCTGATCATACGTTGTTTTATATACTTTACAGTCTCTAAACTTTCTTCAATTGAAGTGTTTAAATAGTTTGTAGACTCAATTAATTAATCAATTCTTTCGAAGACCAAGAAGGTTAAAGACCTTCCTTAAAAGTCATATTGTATAACTGTAGTCATGTCCTATATAACTTACTTGATGGTTGATTCATTGAGATAAATTATATACTTCTTAACAAGAAACTCCGTACCTATTTTAATAATTTGATTTTTCCAGAAATTCAATTTAATTTACTCTTTTTCTTTCATTGACCAAATTTACCAAAAAATGTTGATTCGTTTTGCTGTAGGTCAGTCAGATTTCATATACAGTTTTGTTAACACTTGTTCAATACAATTTTGCCACAATCTGTTCTAGAAATTTACGAAATTCTAGCGATTTTTAAGCATTGTGTCGCCTGGTTTTTGATCTGGGATCACAATTCAATTTTAAACTTTACTATCTTTACTACTTTCTCGACTTCTTCAATCTTCTTACACAACTCACAACCCCATTATATTATTAACTATTTTGTAATTTTCTCAAGAGAAGCCTTTTCTGTGGTGCTTTCCATATAGACTTTAATCATAGGATTTTCTTTTGAGTAAAACTAGCTTACTTTGTGGGCTAGTAAAATAACATTATCAAGCCACATATCAAACTCTTTCTCACAACTGTTTCTTTTTTAATATACATTTTATCCCCTTACTACAGCTACGTTCCTACCTTTTAACAGTCCGAAATTCTCTTCAACCTCCATCACGCTGCATCGACCGGGGCCGTTGCCCCCTAATCTGTTTGTTGAGATTAGAATAATTTCCGCACCCTGTGCCCTGTCATTACTGTTCGTTAGGGCTCCTTTTAAATGACAGGCTGCAGTCATATGTGTTTCACTTGTGTAATTAAATCAGGTTTCATTGATTTTGAGTTCTGTGAGGTCTTTATTAATAGGTGTATCACGAAATACAGCAATCATTTCTGGTTTTGGTTGTATTGTAAATGTTGTCATTTTAGATGGCAGTCTTTATTATATTCTTTAACACTAATCCGTCGGTGTGTGCTGTCTTTGCGGTGAGGTTTACGAATTGTCTGTTAAAAGATTGGATCATTGTAGCATTATGCATGAGATAGACAGCAATTAATTGTTAGTGTCTAAAAGTTAATCATGTTTTTACGCTTTGTCAAAGTTTGTGCGGCTGCGGTCCTTATTTTTAGTATTGGTGACGTAAATGTTAACTTTGGTTTAACGTGTGATATCAATTACGCCTGTTTTCATGTCATGAATATTGTGTAACTAAATCTTTACGTTAAATGGTTACGTCAAAATTTGCGTTAATTTTAATCCCTACCAAAAATTATAGTTTATTTATAAAATATTATTGTTAGGCCCAAAACAAACTTTGCAAACTTATATCAAAGCGTCAGGAAAACAGGCTCGCAAATTGTTCTTCTAATCCCCACTAATTTACTACCATTTTCACTACATTTGTCTTCGTCTAATAAACCTGAACCTTCTAATCTATCAGCATCATCTCCACGGGGTCCTTATTGAAAGAACTCTACACTATCGACTTCTAATCCTCAACTCTACGGGATTCTTTATTCAAATCTCTTCATTAGTCTTAGTTCTCGTTCTCCACGGGGCCTCGGTGATCGATGGCACGTAATTGCTAAATTGCTGGCTCGGGTGACTGTTGGCTCACCAATTACTGAATGATTGAGTGAATTGTGTTCGGGAGTTTTTAGGCTTTCGGGGTTTAGGGGTTGTGTCCGATTATTTTCTTGTTGAGTAAATTGCATTATAAAGAAGACAAAACATAATCTCTTTATCAAAGAATTGATCATGTCTTAATGACGTACAAGTTTGCAGTATTTAAGTTGAAGATTTACAAAAAAGCAAAATAGTCCTTTTTTCACATGATAGGCTTCTTATGTTACAGGGCAGAGTTAAAGATCATCTGAAAATATCACTAACATCATCGATTGGTTGATAGATCATGAGCTTACATCAAATCTTGGAAATACATATTTTTCATTAATCAAGTGCATACAATGCTTTTAGTTCGATTCGATATTTGCAGATATTCTGATTGGGTAAATACTTCCTCCCATAACTCTCCAACTAATTAAACCAATTCTGTAAGATATTTGTTTGATGTCCAATAGAAATTATTTTATGGGTTTCTGACCCTCAGACCGCTCAAACGTATCCAATCTAACATCGTGCCTCTCAAATGAACTCTACGTTAAGTAGTTATTAAAAAGCAGATCATTAGTGCCATCGTCCACACGGTTAACTGATAAATCGTAAGCCTTATTGACAAAGACATAAGCCTCATCAATAAATAAATATTAGGGGGACATCTTACACAGATCTACCTAGCACTCACTATGGGTGTTAGGCGACGATATACATACTTATATTATATATGTACATAGAAAACATCCATAACTCAGGAACAAATATTTGTATTCATCACACAAATAAATGCCCTTACCGGGATTCGAACCCAGGACCAGTCACTACCCACTAGGCCAGATCGGTCGTCGGTCAGTTACGTAAGAGTGTTGCCGTTAGTACCACATAAAATATCTACGTGACTAATGAATTTAACAAATCCACCCTCAAGCCAATAAAACTTGCATTAACGGTCCACTACACACCCCCGATGCTAATAGAAAGCAGACGATCGGATTACCGGACAGCGTGACGACTTCCGGCGGCCGGACGTGCAATATGGCGGAGGCTTTTATCTGTAATGGACGGTCCGACAGATTGTAGATGTTTAATCTATTTGAGCAGACACATATCCTGAATAAACATTTGATGTATTGAATCAAGAAATGTTAGTTCTTATATGGAATGTCTTATGTCGGTCTCGCCATCAAAAATCGTCTGTGACATAAGTGCCCATGATGATGATATGGAATGGATGAATGGTCCAACAGATTGTGCTGTTTTATTTATTTGAGCAGACATATTCTGGGTAAACATTTGATGTCTTGAATTAAGAACTGCTAGGTGTTAGTATAGTAAAAAATGCCCGGTGATTTTCAATAATGCTGACGTTATTAATATACAGAAGTCCCAGCCTTATTTTCTGATGAGCTGCTGTAAACGTTTTCAGCGCTAGAATAGTCTGTCGTTCGTTTTCAGTGAAACAATTAAGACTGAACACTGCTTGATTGGCAATGTTTGCATCTAGAAAAATAACTTCTGCATCTTGGTCCTCTCGTGGCACTATTGCCACGATTGAATCAAATACGATTTGCTTTTGATCAGGATTACCTTTTGGATGATTCTTCATTTTGTCTTTCACATAGTACTCTGCATATTTCACGAGGAGCTTTCAACATTTGGATTTTATATTGTTTTTGCCAATTTTTACTCATAATCGTACAGACCGACTTCTACATTACCAAATTCTTCAAACCTATCATAAAAATCAAATCATATTCTCATCCAGCCACACCCCGTCTTCCATCCCTCTCACCTCCCTTATCTAGAGCGAGACGGCGTAGTCGTAGGCGGCAGACTAGCCGGCGCCAGAGTCTATCGATCCCCCCTCGGGGTGGGGGTGACGCATGCGCGAAGCTTGTTTGCGCAGATTTCTCCGGATTTATGGATTTCCTTGCGTCATCTACTGAGTATATAATCTTTGGGGTGGGGGTAAATATCTTGGCTTCTATGTATGTGCGGCTATGTGCAGATGTAGCCAATGAGGGTGTGTCGTGTTCTTATGTATATTTACTTTCTTATATATAAGAATTTGGTTTCTTCTGCGGTCCTTTTATCGTATTGATCGGTTTTAGGTTTAGGTTTTTATTGTATGATGTGATGTATCTGCTCTTTAGGAAATATTGCGGCAAGCTTAGGTTTTATTAAGTTTTAGTAGTCTATAGTTGCTTTAATATGTTTTCTGTCTGTATTACCTTAAAACCTCCAGGTCTTTAAGTTTCTGTATTTTCTTAACAATAGGTTTACGTTATATGTTCGTTAATGGTTCTATTTTTTCCTTTAATTAACTAGGTTTATAAATTCTTTTGTTTTTTATATTTATTTTCTGTTTCCTTCCTTTTTTACCATTCCTTTTATGTATATCTTCAACTTTCATAGTTCCTAGCTTTTTTGTTGTATTTATGCCTTTCTGCTCATGAAATTTTCATACTTCGATATATTCTTTGATGTTTATATACCCTAGAAATTTTCTATTAATCTTCGTAGCTATACAGTACCGGCAAATAACCCGAAGGTATATTTTTGGCCGATACGTATGTACACTAACGTATAGTTCGTTTCTTTTAGCATTAGAAAAAAGGTAAACAATCTTGACGTGTCTTTTTATTGAAACACTTTTGAAAAATAAGTCTCGGCAAATATGTAACAATTATGAATCATATACGACTAATTACATTATTTTGCTTTAATAAGTAATAGTTACTGATTTTTTAAAAGCATTTTTCAATTAAAAGCGACGTCAAGATCGCGTAGTCTCTACCTAAATGCTAAAAAAAAGGAACTATAGCTTTTAAATTGGGTTTCTTTAGTAGACTTTTCTTGGTCTAACTCTAAAGCTTTCACCAATACTTCAAGTAACGTATTGTCTTTCATTTTGATGTATACACCCTCGACATTGTGTATACGTGGCTTGTTTCTATTATCTTCGCAACCCTACACTAATGTAGCGTTGTCATTTTGACAGGCTTTGTCTGTACCCTTCACGTCTCCTGGTTAATGTTTCACTTGTGTCAATGTTGCTAGATCTTTCCTTATTTATCTTGTTGTGTTAGTGCTCTTTGGATTTTCTTTTTCCTATCAACGGGCATGTTCGACGTGTCGCCACTGGTCAATAGGTTATTTTCATAAACGTCATATGTTCATTAAAAAATGACATCAATGACGACATTGCTACAATTCAGGAAGATTTACTCTAGGAAGATTTTTGAAGATTACAAATTGTAGAAAGAAATTACAAGTAAAATTCGGGCACCATGAAAAATCTTAGAAATAAACGTAGGTAGGTAAAGTGGAATAACTATCTCTCTACTCTAGATATCTAGTTCTCGCACTATAGTCTGTATCTTTAGGTATTTAAATAAAAGTAAACAAATCTACCCTCAAATGGCTCCTTAAGCCAGATAGAGAAAACATTACACGATCAAATAATGTAGGTTAAGTCAGGTCGTTCAGTAATTGATTGATCCACGCGGTTTTGAAATTGGTCGGTTAACCAATCAATGTTATAATTACCCGAAAATTTACGAATTCTTTGTTTACTTTTATTTAAATACAGACTGTTCGTGTCTCGCCCGATACCGATTTTGTTATTAAGGTTAAGATCAGTATAAAAATTAAGATGTACGATCGTCCTGGAAGTTACTTTCTCACCCGTTGCTAGGCGACGGGACGGCGGCGGCGCCGCGGCGTCGCGTCCTAACTGGGTCGGATCCGATATTCCTTGGCGGAAGGGAGTTATCTCACTGTAAAGCAAACCTTATTGCTAAGGTTTAAAGTCCATTTATGGTCTGGAGTTGGTGTTAGTCTTTCAAAAGCGGATCCAGCTTTATTGTCAGGTCACGTGGTCAAATTCTAGTTATTTTTTCGCAAATAAAACATTTAAACTTGTTTATACACCGTGTTTTTATTGAATTCCGTTAACTTCGGGGTATGGTTAAGTACGTTTAAGAAAACTAAATGGCATAGTTAATTTTGAAAAAAAAATTTTTTTGCTTTTTTTTTTCAGAAAAAATAATATTAAAAAGTAATTAAATGTAGCATATAGCGTTGTTGTAACACGGGCATTACATTTAACTAAACCAAACAATTGAAATCTGTGACATATCAATGTCAATTCGAACATCGATCGACCGAGATTTTACTTAAGTTTAGTAGCAAATGTATGAACTAATTCTAAACACTAATCAATATGTAAACCGGCCTTAAGGCAAGTGTACAAGCTTGTAGAGGCCTTATAGGAAAAAAATAAAATATTGATTATCTTCGAAATGGAGTTAATTAGAATATCGGTGTCTTTGGGAAAGTTACTTGATTTAAGCTCAGGTATGCACCCTTGAAATTAACGGAAATCAAAAAAAACACGGTGTATAGAGCTATCCTAGGGCTATGACCCATGATCCACCTCTTGGCGCCCATGCACATTTATTTGTATAAAACAAGGATAGGTACACAACAGCAGAATAAGAAAGTACAATCACCACACGGGATTGTGTTTAGGGGTTTTGCTAAATTGGAAATTCTATAACGTAAGTATTGATTATTGAACAACCAATTTAGCTAGGACAATCGCGGAGCGTGGTGGTACAAAAGCAAACTTATTCCTATGAGTGATCTCTTCCAGCTATTGCATAATATTTATTTATTTTATTAATTCTTTATTTCAGATAAATTTTATCCATATACTATGCAATTGATATATTTAAGCCGTTAAGTTAAGTGTGGACAATGGTACTAAAACAATTTAAAATGTAGAATTCACAAAAGGCTATAGTAAATCTTGAGCAAGTAGTTAATATTACAACCCAACTAGCAAAATAGTCGTATAAGAATTGATTTACTCAGCCTGTAATCGTATAACAGCCGAGTTACGGTTGTTGAAACACCAATATATCGTATAATAGCGGTTAACTCGACTATTTAGCAATTTTCGCTAATTAGTGCTATAATCATGTCGTATAAACGTTTATAGCACTATCTTTTAGCACTTTTATTCCACCTTTTAATAAATGCTGAGTTAGCGCTACTAAATCACTTTTATTCAGCATAATTGTTCTATTAAAATCATATAACAGCTATAGAATAGCTAATTGTCTGAATAAGGCGCTTTAATACAACTGTTACTCAATTCTCTTCTCTGTTGCTATAAAAGCTTATTAAAAGCAATCCAATAACCATTTGGCAACAATGCTGCTGTAACAGCGCGCTTATATCATAATTCGGGTAATGGGGTTCAAACCGCTGTTATAGGAGCTGAAGTGTATTTACAGGTTTTATTCAAAATGTATTCAGCTTAGAGTACTTTTAAAGAGTTTTGAACTACATTAACAGCACAAGTCAGCCATGTTGTCGTTTCAATATAGTCCGGTGGCCAACTGCATGAAACCCTACCTGATAAAAAAATAGAAAAATCCTACTCTGTAGGGGTAGCTGACTTTTAGTAGCATCAACTGCTCTTGGTCGGCCGCGGCTTAATTTGGCAAATTTTGCGCAAATGGCAAAATAGTGGCACAAAAATTCATCAAAAAAAACCCCATCGTATAACAGAATTGAGGACAGCAAAACAAAAGTGGTCAGCTACATCCTGTGTTGGCAGGTTCCTGTGTCCTACCGAATTTGTGGTAAGTACAACGTGACAGCTACAATTTACCTTATCGAAAAATAGAATGAAAAAAACTGATTGTAATACCTACATTAAATTTGTTGACGTATGTCTTGGTCGGACTCACCTTAGCCTGGCAGCTTTTGCAGTCCGTCCGCATTAAAAAAAATGTCAAAGGCAGCTATCCTACCATACAAGTGACATTCTATTTTTCGATGAGGTAAATTGTAGCTCACTTGGTACCACAAATTCGGTCGGACACAGGAACCAGCCAACACAGGATGTAGCTGACCACTTTTGTTTTTTGATGAATATTTGTACCACTTTTTTGCCACTTGCGCAAAATTTGCCAAGCCACGGCTGTCCAAGAGCAGTTGAAGCTGCTAAAAGTCAGCTACCCCTACAGAGTAGGATTTTTCTATTTTTTTATCAGGTAGGGTTTCATGCAGTCGGCCACCGGACTATAAATCCATAAACATGGCGACATCATGTGCTATAAGTGTAGCAGTAAACGCAGTTACTCGACTTATAGTCGAATTAATGAGATATAAGAGAAACTAGATCGTGTAAGCAAATTTTTACTTATTTTAATTAATATTTTTTTATTGAAATGTAAGAAAATAGACGGCCCATGAATATATATGAACCAGTGCCTTTGGTTTTATCAATAAAGTATTTTTCGCGCTAGGTTTTACTGTATTACGTGTACTTACAGACAGTAAAAACTTATGTACACAATCACGGTAAAAATAAATGTCATGGATGACAGCAGTAAAAAAATACTTAAGTACCTTTTTGTTTTATTAGACACGTGAAGACGATTAGGCCTCAAACATAATAAAATAATTGTAATATAATCGCTTACCTGAGATCGTTTTTAGCACATATTAGTTGAATAAAAGCATTTACTGCACTCTTACACATTTAAAATGCCGAGTAAAAGCAATTCGGCTACTTTTACGAAACATTTTTGCTGAGAAAAAGCAGTGCGGCTGCTTTTATAGAACACTTTCACTGAGTAATAGTAAATTGCTAATGTTTATAGAACAAATAGTCGAATAAAAGCACTATCGTTGCTATTAAAACACTAGAAGCGCTTTTATCCACTTTTACTCAACTCTTGCAGCATCGATTTGCTTCTTATACAGCGCTTACTCGATTTTTATAACACTTTTAGTCTGTATAAGTGCGCCTTTTCGCGTTGAGTAAACGCTTACAGGACTTTTATTCGACTGTTTTTACACCTTTTATAGCACCAAAAAGCGAAAATAAAAACGTGCTCTCAACTTTTATAGCACATAGATTTGCTAGTTGGGAAGTTACAACCCCCAACCCTTAAAAGTTAGCCTGCCGCTGACTGTCCCTTCGTGCTCAATGGCCGTAAGGTTATGACTGCGTTTCATTCCAGTACGGTTACCATCAGTTTGTCACTGACATAAACGCCGTCGAGAACGTAATTTACTTTCTATACATCTCGCTCGCACTCGCATATTAGTGCAAACGGGATGTATAGAAAGTAAATTACGTTCTCGACGGCGTTTATGTCAGTGACAAACTGATGGTAACCGTACTGTAAGCCTAATGAGAGGCCCCAACAAACGTATTTATAATGTCTGTAAATAGATTATAAAGATATTTTTTATTTTCATTTTTCATTTTCCGTCTAGAAGCTAACTTTTTGTACCGATTTTAATACAACAAAGTGTATCACACTTTTCTAAGTAATTTGACATTGCAACGATGATCAACTGTGATCAGCGTGGGACTCGAACCCACATCTTTAGATTGCCGGTCCAATGCGTTACCAATTCCGCAATCCATTCGCATTCGCATTGGACCGGCAATCCAAAGATGTGGGTTCGAGTCCCACGTTGACCAGAGTTGATCATCGTTGATTTTTTCTTTGTGATGGACATCTGTACATACAATTTATATATTGTTATGTGGTACGTCCCACAATAAATAAAGGAAAAATATTTAACATAGCCACACGCACGCCACACGTCATTGTAAATTGGTCCGGCTCCAACTTCAACATTTATTCAGCAAATAGGGCACAAGGGCACTTTTATACGACAACATTGAATTTACATACTTAAGCAAAAATAATAATAATACATCAACAATTATAAAATAGAACTAACTGCAACTACTCGAACCAAATTTCGATTAGCGATGATTGTAACTTCGACTCGTCTGTCCTCGGTTTGCAGTGTGAATAGCGACACTTGTTGCAACACATTATAACACTGTCGGTTTAACGCAGCCGCTCTTTATTGGTTTGCGCTTCGCCGAACCACATTTTATGACATATGAGAAATTTTAACGCTCTGTCGTGATATATTGAAATGTGGGTGTAATATTTACTAACAATATACGTATTATTTTCCTTTTCTTAAACTGCCAGTAGATTTAGATAGCCGTTTTCAGAAATAACACTGACATTTGGGAGATATCTATTATGTTATCTCACGGGATCGGGGCCGGGAACTTAAGTATAAGGATCTTTAAAAAAAGGAGAGTAAACTCTGACCATACATACTAACTTTGCACAAGCTTGGAAGTAAGAATGCTCCATACTTGACGTAGCACTTGGCATGAAAATTAAGCGTGGTCCGACTTTATAGATTTTAAATTTCGGCTACGCGCAGGTGACACTACGGTAATTATAAGCGTTCATAGGCAACGGTTAAATTCATAAAGTCAAATAAAAGTTCTACATTTTTAATCGCTAGCCCCCAGAAGTCAAGGCCATATTCGTGCAAATATTTATATCAAGATATTGGTGTGACCTCAATATCTCGAATGTATATTTATGTTGTTACTTTGTGCTTAGGTATGTCGCTGTTATGATAATGCTCATAATGTATACACGTTGTTTGTATAAAGATTACCTCATTTCGGGTTAATAGGTGAGATCTTATCTAATTCCATTTGTTTGCATGTTGCATGCGTGAAATGTCAAAACAGTTGCTCACGTATGCAAATATATGACGACCGGTCTGGCCTAGTGGGTAGTGACCCTGCCTGTGAAGCCGATGGTCCTGGGTTCGAATCCCGGTAAGGGCATTTATTTTTGTGATGAACACAAATATTTTTAATATTTGTTCCTGAGTCATGGGTGTTTTCTATGTATGTAAGTATGTATTTATCTATATAAGTATGTATATCGTCGCCTAGGACCCATATTACAACAAGCCTTGTTTAGTTTGGGGCTAGTTTGATCTGTGTAAGACGTCCCCTCTTGAATATTTATTTATTTAATTGTATAGCGTTTTTCACCTGTCGATCTCAGAGCACAAACGAAGCTGAAATTACCTCGCTCCAGCTCCAACAGCGTCTGAAAAGTCATTGACACGGCCTGTTGTCGAAATCAGACGTTCATTCATGGCGCTAAATATAGCGGCCGACTTCTTACTCATGAGTACGAGATGCCCCAGATCGGAGCCCCGATAGGAGGAACTATAATACAAAGTATACTAGTACAGTCACCCGCAATAATATGTTACACAACGAAGGCCGCAAAAATATCTGACACGATCTTATTTGTAGAGTCATAAGAGCGTGTCACATATTTTTGCGCCTTCTAAGAGTAACATATTATTGCACGTGACTGTACTATGCATAATTGTTTGGACTTGGTACTAAGAACACTTCAGAATAAAACCGAAAGATTTCTTTTAGAACTAATAAAAAACATATTGAAAAACATTTTATACCTCATGTCATATGGTTAGACGTGGGGCAGCCTGCATATTGATGCTGGCTGTCGGTGTATAAAAATCATTTTTTTTTATAGGCATTTCTACAAATAGACACATGTCTCTACCGTGGCCAGATCAAATCACAAAATGCCACTTTAGGATTGATCACTTCATGATATGGTCAGGTTGGGTTTGACTTTTTCATGTGTTGTTTTTCATTAAATGAATGCCACATCATGAAATGATCAGTTCTAATATCCGGCCACAACATCTCTACAGTTCGCATTAAGAGCCAACGGGAGTGGTCATTTCTCCATACAAACGTACTCCTCGTTTTCCTCCGTAGTTTTTGAAGCTAGAGCAATGATTTTTTCAACACAGATTAATATTGTCAATGTCTGTGTCGGACCGTTTTGCTTTTTTTGATATTTTTGTTTTTTAAGGCGCTAGAGCCCTTCAAAAATTGCCAAAATGGCCTAATTGACTATGCCGCAATGAGAGGCGTAGCATTCAAAACTGATATCAATTAGCCAAAAAATCAAAACGGTCCGACACAGATAATTTCATAATCATTTAGATTTCCAAATTTGGTTACGATTGGTTAAGTTTTGGAGGAGGAAACAGAGGAGTACGAAACCTCGATTTTTGAGATTTTTACGCAGGATTTTTCGCCTTGTCCTTATCGCGCTACTTTTAGGTGCCGCTTCCGTTAGCGAGACGGGTATATTTACCTAAAATATTTAAAACTCAGCTCCTGTTTCGTCTTAAAGAATATGCAACGCAACTTTTACTTACAGAGATGCCTTTACGCCTTTTTTACAATAAGTAACTTATTGCTAACACCAACAACGTACCGTCCCCAGGCCCCTATTTCACCACGGCGACAGGTGCGACAATTCGACAAATGTCACTGTTGCTGACGTCATAGGCATCCATGAGCTACGGTTACCGCTTACCATCGGGCGGGCCGTATTCCTGTTTGCCACCATCATTGTATTATTAAAAAAACTTTATTATATCGGCAAAAAACAGGTATTTCTCTTGCGAAGTTTATGATGATAATGATGACAATTGTCACACGATTTAATAGAACTTTCGGTAATTCTTGACAGGAAATGGGTTCTGTGTCGAAATTTCGTGACAATTGTCGTGTTTCTTGTGACAATTATCATTAGCTTCGCAAAATAAGTATAATACTTATTTATTAGCGATATAATGGAGTTTTCTTTAAATTAATATGTTGGTAGCAACCAAGCACACCGCCCGTCCGATGGTTAGCGGTTACCGTAGTCTATGGAAGCCTGTGACGTCAGTAACAGTGATGCCGACAATTGTCGCACCTGTCACCGTGGTGAAATAGGTGCCAGGTAAACGGGTATTTTAAGATACCATTCGTGCCAAAACGCCACTGAAACTACTTACAACATACAAAACTAAAAACAAAACACTGCCGTTACTATGAAATCCATTCTTACCGTGAAAACATTAAATACACTCCCAGTTACAAAAGGGCTTATAAGCTTAAGTTCAATATTACACATACGTCTTATTATACTTTAACTATATTTTCTCTTTACTATAAAAGAGCGTAAATTCTCAGAGAAACAGTTATTTCGATAAATTGGAAAATGAACCGTAGTTTTACTTACAATAAGGCTTGTTTTTCGCTTTATCACTAGGTGAATAAAGTTCATTTTTCAAAAATACTACGCATACTACTAGTTAGTTACACAATATACCCATCTCATTCTAAAAGAGCTAAAATACATAGAGAAATAATGTCGCATAGGATTTTTGAACTTATGGTTTACTACGGTTTACATTCTTTAAGAACATAATTTGTCAAAACTGTCATTGGAATTTAAATCTTCTTTTCTAGACTGTATGATCGTTTTTTAAACGATTTGTATACTTAGTTAAAGTTTTACAAACGTAAACCTTCTGCTCTACACAATAAGGTCACTATTTCAACTAACTATTGATTTTACGATAAACAAAATCTATAGAAGTTCTCAAAGCAGTTTGAGCCTTCTTTCTTTACCGATAAAGTCAATATTTGTACGTTTTATTTAGCTGTATTTTTATACCGGCGCCAGCGCAGGTGCGTACGCGTCTATTTATATAAAGAGTGACAGGCGGCTGTCAAATATTGTTAGCGATGATTGTCGGTGACGGAATGAATAGATTTGTGTATGGAGGCAGCGAAAAGTATGTATATGTAAAGAGATCTTGCGAAAATATTTACCCCCTTATTCTCTTTCTCTCTCTCTTGAGCCTTGCCTCAATTAGATAATAATAGTTTGTCCTTATATGTCATTTTGACTTATAAATAAGAAAGGTATAAAACGTAATTTAACAAAATCAGGCCCGTAAAGTTTTATGAATAAGGGAGTTAGACAGTTAGTTTGGAAGTTGGAGTTCACAGGCAAGGCTCAGTGATTGCAGGAGTTCTCTAAAAGTGATGAAGTTGTTCACCCAATACTCCTCGGACGGACAAACAGACAAACACGAGTGATCCTATACTAGTTCCGATTTTTCCATTTGAGGTACAGTCAGCAGCAGAAGTTGCTAAGGGGCTGTCCATAAATTACGTCATCGATTTTTGGCGATTTTTGACCCCCCCCCCCCCCTATAATCATCCAAAAATCATGCTTCAAATGACCCCATTTCCTCCTACTTCATGCTACCGTCATCCGATGTCCAGACCCCCCCCCCCCCCCCTAATTTGAAATGACGTAATTTATGAATAGCCCCTAAGCAGGCGAGGTGTTCAAAATTACCTTGACACGCTCTTATTCTCTTAACAATAAAGTCGCGTCAAGATCATTTTGAACAACTCGCCCGCTTAGCAACTTCAGCTGCTGACTGTACGGAACCCTAAAAATATTATATTCTGCCGGATTGTAATCACTTCTTCACTATCGCCCCCCTTTAACCATAAACTCGCGTACATGGTAACGGTTATTGCTCCGTACACTTATAGCTCGTGTTTATTAGTTTTGATGAGTAAGCCAGTCAACAATATAGTGCAACGATGCAACGAACGCTTGCATAAGTGCATTTGGAGAACTAAAGTGATGAGCCAACTGTTAATATTTAACAACCGCCTTACTATCATCATGGCACAAAAACTTATGAAGAACAGCAATTCTTGGTTTTATTTTTCGTCACGAATTTTTCCTCTTAAGGAACATATATATATTTTTAATGTTCCCTTATTACTGAAAGATTAAAAAACCGCAGTTGGACTCGCCTACTGAGGGTTCCGTACTTTTTAATACATCATCTGTGAAAATTTCAACTGTCTAGCTTTCACGGTTCATGAGATACAGCCTGGTGGCAGACGGAGAGTGGAGTCTTAGTAATAGGGTCCCGTTTTTACCTTTTGGGTACGTAACCGTAAAAACCACTACTTTATACCAATAAATTTCCTGAAAAATACCAAGTAGGTACCCACGTACTTTAAGGCATGTGCCAAATAGCATAAAATTTAATGACCAAGAAATGGTAATATAAAGGGTCGCTATCGCTGTCTATTACTATTTTATTCTCACAAATAGTCTCATCCTCACCCTAAAATTAGGAATTCCTAAACAATAATAAACTTTGAATCATACATATTCCATGCCTAAATTTAACCCAATCCATCTTCAAACAAAACTGAACTTAACTTCCAAACATTACAGTTTAAATTCCCTTAAACTAAGTATCAGGCGGTACGCTTATTTTTACCAAAGTGGTAATCATGCTAAACTAGACCTCATCTCCTTATGATAGGGTGCAATCCTCCCAAAAATCCCAATTTCATATGCAGTTCATTATAAGGCAGGGTCTGAATTGCTAATGGTAAAGCCGTTGAGTCGAATTGTGATAACCAACGTTATTTGGTCTCTTTGGCTGCCTTTCCACTGGGGCGGAGATGAGAGGAGAGGTGCAGAAATCAACCAATAGGATTGGTTGTCTCCTCCGTTCCGCTAAATGACAACCAATGCTATTGGTTGTTCCCCGCACGTCTCTCATCTCCGCCTCAGTTGAAAGGCAGCCTTAGACTAGTCATTCCACACGTGCAGCCTAATGGGTCAGCTATTACGCAGCGGGCATACAGCGCTCTGCGGGTGCAGTACAACAATGCGTACAGGGTGGTGTTCGGGCTGCCGCGACACTGTAGCGCCTCGGGTATGTTCACGGAGGGACGATCCATGGCTTCCACGCGATCATCAGGAAGCGGTGCAGCTCGCTGTTGAGGCGGTGGCGCGCCAGCTCGAATACCATCCTGTGCACGTTGGCCGACCGGTGGGACTCACCATGGTTGAAGCACTGGGTGCAGCTACATGCCCCATTATGTACCTAAAAATCTGTTTTAATGTTATTTTTGTATTAAAACACATTATGGACTTTTGTTCGAAATAAATTATTAATTGACTGATTGATTGACTAGTCTTTGGAATCTTCAAGACTTAAGTTTTTAAGACCGCACCGGTTGCGCGTTGTTGGTATTTTAGCTGGGTGTACGCTCTATTCTTGACGGTTTGAAGGTATCGGCACAGAATAAATAATAGTACTAGGTACAGAAGACTCACTCTCTAACAAAACGCGTCTGTTACGATCAGCACAGATATGGCCGCTAGGTGGCGACAGCGCCACGCGCGGCTTATGGCAAACCCCAAAATTGGTGTGGAACGGATTTACTTTTAGCTACCTATATAGCAAAGCGACGAAATCGCGGAGTGGGCCACGCCTGGTATCGGTCGGTAAATACCGCAGAAGACAGTTCGTTCCACAGTTGAGCTGTGCGAGTCATGACTGCGTTGCGTTCGCAACCCCAACGGTCCTTCAAGAAAAGTTATGGCTCTGTTTTGCATAAAAACCCGAGCGGCCGACTGCAGGAATTTTGACGACGCAATATGGAGTTTATGCGCAGTTATGAGGGGTTTATTGTGCACTTTAAACTGATTAAATGTCGGAATTTGTAGTGAATGGAATTACTCTTTTCGACTGACTTCAGAAAGGTTTCGTTCGTGTCATTTTTCCCGATGGGAGAAATGACAAACATTACCCGATCCCTTAACACACCTGTAGGCGTATTAAATATGGATGGCTTTTTCCATGTGAAAAAATAACCGTGGCTAATATTCCCTGATTACTCGATGACGGTTCGGGTGATTCAAAAAATTTTATGCCCTTTTTTTTTCAGTCCAGGTCACTTCCTAAGTGGTCCAGCTCCTGTTTTCTTTTTTATACCACGTCAGTGATAAACAATGCCTGTTGGTAAGCGCTCAACGTAGCCTTTGGACGCCTGCAATTGCAGGCGTTACATGCGCGTTGGCCACCCTTTAAAAACTTTACACTCCTTTTTAGAAGAACCTCATTCTGTTATCCCTCGAGAAAACTTCGGCTGGGATCTGTTCTGCGCACCAAGTGTGACCCAAGAATGACGCTAGCATACGTTGTCATTGCCAAGTTGGTGCAGACGAAGCGTCTTATTTTGATCATGTCTTATTTTGGCATGCGAAGTGGATTAAGTCATACACAAATGACGGATATAATTATGATGTCATCGAGGTACTGAGATATATTTATGCGAAAAGTACTACAAATAGCGATGTGACCTAATATACGATGCAACAAGTCGAAAAATAAGTGATGTGATTTTGACATTGGAAATGTCTTTTCGTTCGCTCCAGTATACGGTCCGATTTCACGAAAAAGTGCGATCCCCTTATATCTCGGAAAGTTGTGAAGATATGATATTAAAAAATAGGCTCAAAAGACGCATAATCACGAGAGCTGTAAGGTGCAAAAATAATTATTCGAGAAAGTCAAAAACAAAAAAAGTTATGGTCGAAATAGTGAAAATAAAATTCAATTTTTTCCGAATTTTTGATTTTGGTGCTCGATAATTTGGAAACGAAGAATGATATCAAAAATTTGAGAAAAACGGCTCTGGACAATTTAGTCAGCTACAATTTGAGCCTAAAACAAAGACGATCGGGTTAAGGGTTTGCCCTGTAGCCTAACCTTAAAATAGTCAAAAAGTCAGAACGACATTTTTCACAGGACATTTATGACTTCATGTTTCGCAGAGTTCGTTATCGGTGTTTGTTGTGAATTATCGGGATTATGACGGCAGAATAACACTTGCACTGCGTGGGCTTTTAAAATCGCTGCAGATTTTTCTTGGTCTAACTCTATCTATCCTGTTTGAGACGGGCGTAGATAACGCACTATTCGACAATACATTCGGCATTCTTGTGGTGGTGGAAATAGAAATAGAGGCAGAGGTAGAGGGAGAGGGAGAGGGAGAGGGAGAGGGAGAGGGAGAAATTTCATATCTTGCAGCAAATGGGCCGCTGCCGATCACCACTTCTCGAGTTGACTACGGATTTGCCGTGTAATAATTTTCTTGTACTTTGAACATTAATATATCCTGCTTATTAATCGAAAAATGAAATATGTACCTATACTTATGCGCCACGGCGACAATTATTCAAACTTGGATACGCGTGTGGAAACTTTGCAATTTGTTTGTTCACATGCGTTATGTCCCGGATACTTGTGTTAGTCTAAGAATAAAATAATTATCATTCAACGTTGTAGTTTTATTTTGTAACTTTTTCCTTATCCAGACTTTCTCGTCGCTCAGCGACAATATTTTTTCGAATTCCGTAGATTCATTTCCAATGTGCTCGATAGTCGTGTGAGGCACGAAATCTGTGAATTTTTTGGATAATCACTCTGGGTCTTTTACCGGGTCGTATGCCGAATATCATTGTTGTCATGCGGCGAACGACTCAGTGTGATTGCATCATTAAGATGAAACAAGTATTCTGTGTCTAATAATTTCGGCTAATAGTATAATTTGGTCTGGTGCGCTGGTGGCCTAGCGGTAAGAGCGTGCGACTTTCTATCCGGAGGTCGCGGGTTCAAATCCCGGCTCTCACCAATCATTACCGGACTAATCCCAACATGGCCTGGTCTCCCCTCTGGGTTGGAAGGTCAGATGGCAGTCGCTTTCATAAAAACTAGTGTCTACCCAAATTCTCGGGATTAATTGCCAAGCGGACACCAGGCTCCTAGGAGCCGTGGCAAAATGCCGGGATAACGCAAGGAAGATGATGACTTTAACTTAGTCAGTTTCTCATCGCACCTAAGCATCAGTGACTTATCCATACATCGGATTCTAGGGGGCAAATTGTATGACGGATAGGGATCCCGTCATACAATTTGCGCCCTAGAATCCGATGTATGCTTATAACTCTGCTACCTTTGGCCTGAGAGGCAAAATAGTTTAATCGCTATCCCCAGGCCCCATGCCTTAATTGCAGTACATACAACATGAGCCCAATAATAACCTTAATTGTTTCCGTGCCTGCGCGTTGCGTAACGGCAGATGGCTGGCTGGCCTGGTTTTGAAACCGTATGAGGTTTATAACTTGGGCTGTGTATATGGGTCAGTACAACAACTAATACTTTCCGTGTAGTGTAGTTAGAAAGGGAGAAATGCGCATGTGAAAGTCCTGGTGTTGCAACTATTAGGCAGGCTGTATGACCATGGCTACAGTAAGGAAAACAAATCTTGAAGAATAAATAAATCCTGTTAGCATTTTCCCGCTGTACTTATTGCTTGTTACGTAAACCTTACGGTCGCAGTTTACTAGCCTCTTTGATAACTATAGGTACTGAAAAGAGCTTAGGTGCTATCAAGGATGACTCACGCTAGACCGGGCCGGGCCCGGTCTAGCGGACGTGGTGCTTTCCATAAAAAACGAAGCGCCGGAAGCTCCGGCCAGGCCCCGGCTCGGTCTAGTGTGAGTCATCCTCAACTTCAAGGTCCGAAAAAGTCGATAGGTTGATATGTTGGTATAAAGGTCGATATGGTTGGTATTCAGAATGGTTTTCGTTGACAATTTTGTAGAAGGACGCTGCAGTAACAGGCGGACTGTTTATTTCTTATCACGCAACTTTGACATAAGATTAACTTGAGCTTTAATTTAAAAATAGTTTTATATTGTTATAGGGTGCATAAAATTAACGTTAGTTATCTATTGTTACAGATTGATTCAAACCCGGACCCAGCACCGCAAGCATCGCCGCGCGCGTGACGCAGCCTGCGCGAGCGCATCGAGCACGCGCTTCAAGACAACTGGAGACGGTTGACTCATCCAGTAAGTACCTATCCATATCCAACTATTCAGTCCATTTGCATCCATATTAAGATGGCACACCTGGAGATATTCCTATTCCACTGCTAAACTTGTAGACTATAGATGGCGGTGGATCGCCAACTGGTTCTGATGACATCCGAAACAGACCCGACTGGAGCTAGCATTTTGCCGCCGTCCTTGTCGCTGGTCTACTAGTTACAGAGGCCAACATATGAGACTGCTTTGGAACATATTATTCCTCTTTTTTACCAAGCATTGGCTGCCAACTACATAGATTGAAGATATCTTCGACAAGTTATGATTGGTTCTAATGCCAATTTGGTCCACAGAACGGGCAACCTCGTGAGCGTCTCCGCTCGTTCAGCCAACCGAGAAGACGACGGCCCAGCGCGCGCTCTCTAGACCTAGAGCCCACCAGCAGAGAATCCAGCCCCGAACGAGACCCTGGACGTACTGCTACTATAAGCAGGTTTGTGATTAAGCTTATAATAAATTTAAAAGTGGAAAAATTACTGTCTTGGTTGAGAATTGAACTCACGGCTTCTGGATCATCGATGGATCGATGGATGGATGCATTGATGGATGGATAGCATCGTTCGCAGACGTTTCTGCTTGTTAAAAGTTAAATCAGGTTTGTGATGTTGTGTTGTCTGTAAAACGTACTTTGTTAGCGACCGATAGTTTGCCAACCGAGAAGGTGGTGTAGCACTTGTTCCCTATACCTTCAGTGCTATAGTAGAGACCACGGCCCAAAAGATTGCACCGGACGAACTACTACATAGTGGACACCTTTGTACCTGCAACTTTACCTATCAGACATTTGTGAATGCATTTAACTCTCAATCAACAAAGCCTATAGGCGGAAGACTACTGATGTTCATTCAGACATTGTTAGCTTAGCACGAACATTTGATTAATTAAACTTACACAACCGGTGAAAAAACCCCAGAATGTGAGATTCCAGAGCTGACACCAACATTTTCAACAAAATTTGAAAGAGCCAGCGAAGTGTAACGTTTACTATTTATTGATAAGTGGCCAAATAATCATCTAAAGCAGTAGTCTCCAATCTTTTTGATCCAAGGGCCAGGCCCAGGCCAGGCATTTCGAATTCTGGACTGTTATATTGGCGACCCTAGTTTGGAGATCTCTGGTCTAAATAATATAAATAAAATAATAATAGTTAAATATATTAGTCAAAAATTGCAACTAAACATCATCTCTATCTTTTCAGAGCCTACTCCTTAACCAAGATGGCGACGCTCTCACTGAAGATATCGCTCGAAGGCGGCAAGGTGGTCAAGACCATACAGTTCGACCCGTCCACCACCATCTACGATGCCTGCCGCATCATCAGAGAGAAGATCCTGGAAGCCAGCTCCAGTGACCGTGAGTACTGCTTGGACTGTTAACATCTAGACATGTTTTACACTTGATAGAAATTGATTAGCAGAATGGAGCCGACCGCACGTGACGAGATCCGACGGCATCCGACAGTAGACGATAGCGCCCGAACGGAGCTGAGCTGATAACGAATAACTGGTGCCAAACTGCGTTTTAATGTATCCTCTGGGTCTGACATTTTATACTACTGATATACACCACAAATAAGTGTAACACCGTTTTTGGAAAATACCAACTCGTTTTTATATACTAGATTACCCCACAATAACAGTCCGTATTGAAGAACAGACAGTGTATAACCATGATATGCATTTGTTTCAAGTTTAAAGTTTTCTTTTCGATGATCCTGTCTCTCTCCCACAGCGAAAGAATACGGGCTGTTCCTCGCGTCAGAAGAGGACCACAAGAAGGGAATCTGGCTCGAAGCGTCACGCAGCCTTGACTACTATATGCTGCGCAATGGAGACATCCTCGAATATTGCAGGAAGACCAGAAACCTGCGTGTACGCATGTTGGATGGTAAGCAAAGTTTGAACAGAAGACCTCTGTGTTTTAACTATCTCATCTGAATTCATCACGTTATCTAAATTCCAAAAAAATAAAATGTGATCTCGGAGACCGGAAGTGACAAATAGAAATCTGTAATATGACAAAAAACTTCATTGAGTTTGGGGAACAAAGTTCTTAGGAACAGAACTTCCTTAATTTCAGTATGCACTATGAAAACAGTTAATTGTTCATACATTACCCATTCTCTTTGCTTTTGAGTGTATATCGTTTTTAATAACCCCATTTTTTCCCAGGTTCCGTGAAGACGCTCCTGGTGGACGACAGCCAGATCGTCGCCAACCTAATGGTGGTAATTTGCACCAAGATTGGCATCACCAACTACGACGAATATGGCCTGGTGAGAATTGAAATTTGCAAAATTTGCCACAGAAATTCAAACCTACAAAGTAGGAAATAGAATTGATTTTGCGTTGTTCAAAAACTGAACGAAACAAAGCAAAAGCAACTCTGTTCCAATCGAATATGATTTAAATTTCATTGAACTGAAGTACTATAGGTAGGACCTTGGGCCTTAGGAGGCTAATACAGATGTAGTGCGTAATTGTTTTCCATTGTATTTTCTCGGAAACATTCGTATTTGTCATGCTACTTCAGTACCTGTACTTTTTGTACTTAAACTTGAAATAGCAATACGTTTACGTTACGTTTTGTACGTTTCCGTGAAAATACGAAGGAAAACAATTATGCACTACATCTGTAGGTACCTAGGTACTAGTGGCTCTGTGAGGCTCCGCCATTCTGAAAAATAAAAAAAAAATGACATTTTTTTTATTTACTTATCGAACCTGCTTACAAAATTTTCACGAGATTCGGTCGAGAATTGCGACTTGTAGAGAACATTCCGGACATACGAAAGCATTTTGTTTGCCCAAGCTGAAATGGAGACCCTCGCTAACGCTCAGTCAATGAAAATTTGGATAATATTGTATTGTAGTTTTCTTTAAACAGTTCACCGACTGTCATTAAATGTTCATACAAAATTTTTGACGCTCTCTTTATATCTAGGTCCGCGAAGAGCTGAAAGAGGAACCTGATCCCTGCGAGAAGCCCAACTTCGGGACCCTGACCTTGAAGAGGAAACACCAGGACAAGGAGCGGGACGCCAAGATGGACCAGCTCAGGAAGAAGCTCAGGACTGATGATGAAGGTACATACACAGTTTAACTTAACTCAGGAGCCTGACCCATGCGAGACAACTTCGGGACCCTGACCTTGAAGAGGAAACACCAGGACAAGGAGCGGGACGTCAAGATGGACCAGCTCAGGAAGAAGCTCAGGACTGATGATGAAGGTACATACACAATTTAACTTTTAACTTAGGTCCTGACCCGACGAGACAACTTCGGGACGCTGACCTTGAAGAGGAAACACCAGGACAAGGAGCGGGACGCCAAGATGACGCCAAGATGGACCAGCTCAGGAAGAAGCTCAGGACTGATGATGAAGGTACATACACAATTTAACTTTTAACTTAGGTCCTGACCCGACGAGACAACTTCGGGACGCTGACCTTGAAGAGGAAACACCAGGACAAGGAGCGGGACGCCAAGATGGACCAGCTCAGGAAGAAGCTCAGGACTGATGATGAAGGTACATACACAATTTAACTTTTAACTTAGGTCCTGACCCGACGAGACAACTTCGGGACGCTGACCTTGAAGAGGAAACACCAGGACAAGGAGCGGGACGCCAAGATGGACCAGCTCAGGAAGAAGCTCAGGACTGATGATGAAGGTACATACACAATTTAACTTTTAACTTAGGTCCTGACCCGACGAGACAACTTCGGGACGCTGACCTTGAAGAGGAAACACCAGGACAAGGAGCGGGGCGCCAAGATGGACCAGCTCAGGAAGAAGCTCAGGACTGATGATGAAGGTACATTAAACCAATTTATTCATATTTTTGTAAATATATTTTTTTATTACAAAACTTCCGTGAGACACAGACATATTAAATATATGTTTCTCAAAAATGGACGGCAAAGTCGACTTTGCCGTTTAAAAAATAGGTTGCGAAGCGCGTAGTTTATGGTCAGTCAAAAATTAAAAAGTTAAAAACATTGCAGTCTCGATTTTGGGACTGCAATGTTGCATACAAATTCCATTATTTGTCGAGTTCCAAACTTTTTAAAAGTTGAAATGGCCATATCAAATGAAGGCACAGGCCCATTAAACAGCCAAACAGATGATTAGTACCGCGACTATTTAGCTGTCTCAAATAGGTTGGCGTATTTTCGGCAGAAAAATACACTTCTATTTTTTTATTAAAAAAATAAAAAGGCGGCATAGCTAATTTTTTCAATTGTTTCTACTTTTTTCTGTGAAAATATATACTTAAGAAAGTTGCTTTTGTAAAATATTTCTATGATATTTATATTTCTTGCACCATTTTTGAGAAAAGCACTATATATGACTCGGCTGGAAGGCTACTTGCTGGCTTCGGATTCAATTAAACGGACTCCCAAGGTCGTCCGTTTAAAACGAATCCTCAGTCTGCAAGTAGCTACTTCCGAGCCTCGACAATAATGTACTAAATAAGAACGGGTCACTCACGCCGTGCTACATTGGTCATCACACTGCGAGCTGGAAGCGAGCGCGCAATAAGAAAGCCGATGTCTGTAATAAGCAAAGCACATGTGTTTCATTCGACGATTTTCAACACACTTGCAAGGAATAAACAAAACTTTGCACAATGTACTATATGTATTTAACTTTGTAATTGTTATTTTCAAATCATTTACTACCAAAATTGCTGTACATTTAGAAAACAGCAATTTTGGTATATGGAGGTGAAATATGGATGAATTGAAGAATTTGCCTTGGGATAAATTCGAGCTTTTTTTTGGCAATGACTGACGATGCATAGTTAGTCCAGCATATTTCGCTGGCTGTTCAAAGAGGCAACGCCAGCAGCGTGCTAGGCACATTTACCCGGGTACCTATCGACCCTAGTCTGTAAATTTGTAAATTCCTATAATACATAGGCTACGGTGACTGCTTACCATCAGGCGGGCGGTATGCTTGTTTGCCACCGATGTGGTATAAAAAAAAAATATTTTTATATTTGTTATATAATAATAAATAATAATAATAAATATTATAGGACATTTTTACGCAAATTGACTAAGCCCCACGGTAAGCTCAAGAAAGCTTGTGTTGTGGGTACTCAGACAACGATATATATAATATATAAATACTTAAATACATAGAAAACAACCATGACTCAGGAACAAATATCTGCATCATCATACAAATAAATGCCCTTACCAGGATTCGAACCCGGGACCATCGGCTTCATAGGCAGGGTCACTACCCACTAGGCCAGACCGGTCGTCAAAAACCTAAACCTAAACGTAAAACGTATATAAATAAATGTATTGATTATAACTGACGATACTTACTCGATTTTGTAGGAACTGTATAGAAATGTACATAGCCCACAAACTAAAACCTACAAGGCCTACAACCTGGTTTAAAAAAAAAGAATTAAAACTTTTTGTCACACTCACTTTTGGTAGTTCTAGTCGCCCTAGGCAGCCTTTAATTTAGAAAAAAATTAACAAATTTTGTTCGTCTGTACAGTGAACTGGGTAGAACCAGCCAAGACCCTCCGCGAGCAAGGCATCGACGTCACCGAGACCCTGCTCCTGCGACGCAAGCTGTTCTTCTCCGACAGAAACGTGGACTCTAGAGACCCCGTCCAACTGAACCTTCTGTATGTCCAAGCGAGAGACGCTATTTTGGATGGGACTCACCCCATCACTCAAGATAAAGGTAAGTGTCATGTGTACTGCATCTGTCCTTTTAAAGGGCCATTGGGAGTTAGGAGGCTGCTTTTAGGCTTCGATATCACCACAACCCTGGTCCTGCGACGCAAGCTCTTCTTCTCCGACAGAAACGTGGACTCTAGAGACCCCGTCCAGTTGAATCTCCTGTACGTTCAAGCCAGAGACGTTATTTTGGTTGGGACTCATCCTATTACTCAAGATAAAGGTAAGGAAATGGGGTTAAAAAAAACCGGGCAAGTGCGAGTCGGACTCGCGCACGAAGGGTTCCGTACCATAATGCAAAAAAAAAAACAAAAAAAAAAGCAAAAAAAAACGGTCACCCATCCAAGTAATGACCACTCCCGACGTTGCTTAACTTTGGTCAAAAATCACGTTTGTTGTATGGGAGCCCCATTTAAATCTTTATTTTATTCTGTTTTTAGTATTTGTTGTTATAGCGGCAACAGAAATACATCATCTGTGAAAATTGCAACTGTCTAGCTATCACGGTTCGTGAGATACAGCCTGGTGACAGACGGACGGACGGACGGACGGACGGACGGACAGCGAAGTCTTAGTAATAGGGTCCCGTTTTACCCTTTGGGTACGGAACCCTAACAAGCTGATTATAAATGATTCCAACGTCTTGGACAATATAAAAGTCAGTAGTCTGTAGTTTACGTTTCGTTGAATCCTATGGCACATCTAAAGAAGTGATTATTTTTCAACGATGGTATCAAAACCTAGTTTGACCTATTAACACAGAAAATATTTTTTTAGGATCTTTAATGCGGGCTTTGTACAGAAATCGCAAGCTTATGTTAAAAAAAAGAGTACGTAAATACAGATGTAGTGCATAGTTGTTTTTCATCGTATTTTCTCGGAAACTTTCGTATATGTCATGCTCCTTCAGTCAACCTCAGTACTTTTTGTGCAGAGACTGACTGAAATAGCAAGACACGTTCGTACGTTTCCGTGAAAATACGATGGAAAATAATTATGCACTACTCCTGTAAAATAGATACATATAGGCCACAAAGATTAAATTGAAAGATTAACGAAATATATTTGTTAACAGCGTGCGAGTTCGCCGGCATACAGTGTCAGATCCAGTTTGGTGACCACAAGGAGGACAAACATACCACGGGATTCTTAGAGTAAGTGTTTATTTAATACACTTTCAACACATTTATTTGTGATGAGTTTCGTTTTAAATGAGTTGGAAGGGGCAGACACTAATAGGTATATGCCGTTCGCGTATCTAAGCGAAAATTATTCTAGAATACTTCTATATCTATATAGTATATATAATTACACAAACGGGTCTACCGCGATATGATTTCATTATTTTTACCTTAAATGCCGACGTTTCAGCTGAGTTGCATCACCTGTGGCCACAGAATTCGTGTAATTAAATATGCGTACAAAACGAGAGAATTTAAAGTGTTATACCTGTGTATCTTTTTAATTTGACATCCTCCGATTTTTGGAATATAATTATTAGCTTGTAAAATGTCATCTTTGGAAGAAAAAAAAAATTCAAATACTAAATTTGTTCTGTACATTTTAGGTGATGGATTTTTCTGTTTTGCACATTTTATCATGGATTTTTCGTCTCGTAATCCTACCATATACTATACCCCTCCACTTTATAACCTACAATAGCAAAATTGTAAATCAATGTGTCATTTCTATTGATCTTTGTCCACAGTCTGAAGGAATTCCTCCCCGGCTCCTACGTGAAAGTGAAAGGCGTCGAAAAGAAAGTGTTCAAAGAGCACAAACGCCACGCCGGTCTGTCCGAGTTGGAGGCCAAAGTTCTGTACACCAAGAACGCCAGGGACCTGCCTACTTACGGCGTCGCGTTCTTCCTTGTCAAGGTGCGTTCTTAGAAGATTTTATATGGAGGCTACTTATCATCACACATTTGGGGTGGATTAGGTGCTTTAGGATAACAAAAAGATCCTGCTTATAAGTCAAATGCCTAATGCCCAAACAGCCTAGACGTTGTCTAAGCAACGACCAAAATTTAGTGGTGTCCTGTACAGTCGACATCAGACGACGCAGCGGCCAAGGCGCTCACAAATATCTGAACACGCCACTATTTTCGAGGCTAGAGTACGTGTTCATATATTTTGAGCACCTCGGCAGCTCCGACATATCTGATGGCGACTGTATTTCATGCACTAAATGTTGTTATTGGGATTAAACCGTTCCACCACCTTACAGGAGAAAATGAAGGGCAAGAACAAGCTGGTCCCCCGTCTCCTGGGCGTGACCAAGGACTCCGTGCTCCGTCTGGACGAGAAGACCAAGGAGATCCTGCAGACCTGGCCTCTGACTACCGTGCGACGCTGGTGTGCCAGTCCCAACACCTTCACCCTGGACTTCGGCGACTACAGGTTGGTATCTGCTGGTCTCCGTCTCCTGGGCGTCACCAAGGACTCCGTGCTCCGTCTGGACGAGAAGACCAAGGAGATCCTGCAGACCTGGCCTTTGACTACCGTGCGACGCTGGTGCGCCAGCCCCAACACCTTCACCCTCGACTTCGGCGACTACAGGTTGGTATCTGCTGGTCTCCGTCTCCTGGGCGTCACCAAGGACTCCGTGCTCCGTCTAGACGAGAAGACCAAGGAGATCCTGTAGACCTGGCCTTTGACTACCGTGCGACGCTGGTGCGCCAGCCCCAACACCTTCACCCTGGACTTCGGCGACTACAGGTTGGTATCTGCTGGGCTCCGTCTCCTGGGCGTCACCAAGGACTCCGTGCTCCATCTCCTGGGCGTCACCAAGGACTCCGTACTCCGTCTCGACGAGAAGACCAAGGAGATCCTGCAGACCTGGCCTTTGACTACCGTGCGACGCTGGTGCGCCAGCCCCAACACCTTCACCCTGGACTTCGGTGACTACAGGTTGGTATCTGCTGGTCTCCGTCTCCTGGGTCACCGGGAGGATCAAGGAAATCCTGCAGACCTGACGCCTAACATTTGGAACTACATAACATTTGAAGGCTACGGATGAATAACGATAACGTTTGAAAATAAACCTTGTCTATGGTAGCAGCAAAGATTTACCCCAGAACATAATGGACGGATGGATGGATGGATAAACACATAATATTTTGGAATTAATTAAAGTAAACCAAGATCTGAAGATTTTCAGTTTAACCTGTCAGATAGTCAGCACACCTTTTGACGCCTTTCGAATAGGTAGTAATCTTTTTTTTAGCATTAAGGCGAGATCGCCTGTTGTGTAATTTCTACTTGTATGTTACTAATCTTGTTTATTTTGTGCCATTTTTATTAAAGGGTTAAGACGGGACCCTATTACTAAGACTCCGTTGTCCGTCCGTCTGTCTGTCTGTCACCAGGCTGTATCTCACGAACCGTGATAGCTAGACAGTTGAAATTTTCACAGGTGATGTATTTCTGTTGCCGCTATAACAACAAATACTAAACAACCGGACAACTGCGAGTCGGACTCGCCCACCGAGGGTTCCGTACTTTTTAGTATTTGTTGTTATAGCGGCAACAGAAATACATCATCTGTGAAAATTTCAACTGTCTAGCTATCACAGTTCGTGAGATACAGCCTGGTTACAGACGGACGGACGGACGGACAGCGGAGTCTTAGTAATAGGGTCCCGTTTTACCCTTTGGGTACGGAACCCTAAAAAATACGGAACCCTCGCTGGGCGAGTCCGACTCGCACTTGTTTTTATGAAGTGTACAATAAAGAGTGTTGTTTTGTGTTTTCCATAAGATTACCATGTCCCATTTGCCCCCAGCGACCAATACTACTCCGTCCAGACGACGGAGGCGGAGCAGATCCTGCAGGTGATCGCGGGCTACATCGACATCATCGTGCGCAAGCGCCGCGCGCGCGACCACCTAGGGATCGAGGGCGATGAGGGCTCCGCCATGCTTGAAGACTCCGTGTCGCCTTCCAAGTAAGTACACATGTCGCTATTCCAGAGAAAATGTTTTGTCTAAATGTATACAAATATTTATGTATTGTCTCCAGGGCTAACATCATTCAGCACGATACATTTAAGTCGGGCAAAGTGAACACCGAGTCGGTGGCCAAGCCGGCTGTCATGAGGCCCGGAGCTGAAGGTATTGCTTTCAACATATTTGGACCGTTTTATTTGTTTATTTTAAACTCTATAGCATAAGTAATAAAGTACAAAAAGTGATTGTATCGAGATATTTTGCCAGACAATCACTAGGCCAAATAAAATCAGTGAAAAACATTTTTGATTCAAACCGTTTTGGTTACTTTCAACCAAAATAATTTATTTTCGATTTTCAATATGCTGGTATAGTTATAACAATGAAATTTATCAAGTATTCCCGTTTTCCTCACAATGGATTAATAAATATAGAGACAATTAAAGTGACGTTTTACGGGTAAATGTACCCTATGGCGGTAGGCGCTTACGCTGTTATACGCGACGTAAGCGCCAACCGCCATAAGGTACCTTTACCTTAGGTACACAGTAGAACTTTTCAAATAAAAGGAAATTTCCAGGATACTATTTTGAATGTAGATGTAGTAATGTCTGATATTGGATTCACTACAATATCTTGTATCTGTATGTTTTTACTTTTATTTGATTTGCATTGTGCACAAACTTAAAGCTAGATTACGCACATTACATAGCCTATTATTTTTGTTTTACTTTATTTTTAATTTTTATTTATTATGCGTTCTTAGGCGCGAAGTCGTTCGCAGTGGGGCACATGACGGGCGCGCAGCAGACCACGGTGTCGGGGCAAGTCATCACGGGGCACACGCCGCCCGCTGTGGGTTTTACTTTATTTTTTTTTATTTTATAATTCTGGAGCAAAATATGCAGTTTAAATTTTTTTTGCTATAAAGTTGCTTTTGAGACGTGTTTGGGGTCGATATCACGGGCACGGTACTACCAGGTAACCAAATATATCATTATAACGTCGAAATATGTGTTTAAAAATATTAGGGAGACGTCTAACTCGATGGCGTTCCATTATTCTTGTTTAATGTTCCTACGGCAACTTTCGAAATCCTTTGTCAAAATTATTACATATTGATGGGAAACCTGACGGTCGCTATATCTTTAAAGATTGTACATTTTGCTTCAGAACCATTTTTGTTTATCTCGTATGCGTTACAGTGAGACTTAAATAGTAGAAAATAAATAAGGGCACCACTTCCTACGTAACTGTCACATTTTTGACGTAAAATGCTAAAACATGGCAACAATTTAGTATAGAATTACTTTAGTTCTATTTATTGAATATCTACTATTTTATGTCGCACTATAAATTGTCATAATCATTATTTTAACCTTCGATAACTCGAACCTTCTGTTTCCTCTCTTTTCCAAGTCTAATACACTAACTAACATTACCCTTTCTTTGTTTCACGCATTACCCTTGGACTTTAAAGTCTACGAGATAGGCTGTGTAGGTACATACTAAGCTCCTTATTTAAAGTTTACGAGATAGGCTGTGTAGGTACATACTAAGCTCCTTATTTAAAGTCTACGAGATAGGCTGTGTAGGTACATACTAAGCTCCTTATTTAAAGTCTACGAGATAGGCTGTGTAGGTACATACTAAGCTCCTTATTTAAAGTCTACGAGATAGGCTGTGTAGGTACATACTAAACTCCTTACTTACTACCATTCCTTTCCATCACACCAGTCAGCCTGTGATCATCTCTCAACAACTAAAAGGCTATTTAGTGGGCAACTTTTGAACTTGAACCACATTTCATATAATGATTAATTAATCTTTCGGGTCTCTATTGTTTCCCAAATAGTTTTAAGTCATAATGTGTTGTTTGTCCCAATTTTCGTTAGTCATAATTGGTTTTTCTCAGAAACGCGTAACTTTTCAGAATTGCCATAAAACAAACCTAACCTAACCTATCTATAGAATAACTTTACGAAAGTCCTGAAAAGTTAACGGTTTCGGTTTTTATGACTAACGATAATATGACAAACAATACATTATGACTTAAAACTTTATGGGAAACAAAGGGACCCCTAATTTTTCCTGTATGTGATATGTGTAATGCCAGTGCTTTAGATGTATATTTTCCCATTCGCAGGCCTCGCAAGTACAGCAAACTCGCGTTACTTCAATAATGAGCGAACCGCAGAGGGCGCTACTGTCCACCATCACCACCGGACGAGAGCTCATCAAGCATACTGAGGAGCGACTCAGCAGGGTATGTATAGGGGTTATTACATCTATCCTTACACCAGTTACTTTTTAGGAGTCGCGTTTTCAGTTTCACGGAGTGCTAGAACCATTTACTTACATATATATTACTTCGTCAAGTGGCTGACACATACGGATAGGTAGACTATCATGACGAAATTATAAGGGTTCTGAGGGCCTATCGCGTAAAACGAAAATCGAAATATCGCAGCTGCTCTTACATTTTCGAGAGATAGAGAGCTGTGTAAAGAAAATTCGATTTTTGGTTTTCGCGATTTTGGTTATGAAGCTCTGAAGTATATAAATGTTTGACAATGTATTAAATGTACAATTTTGTAAATCTTGTTTTTTGTTCAGGCAACCCTGCCATCTCTCGGCCAAGATGCAGCCTCGGTCAAATGGAAGCAAGTAACCATGGACACCAGCAAGCAAGTTGTGACGTCACAGATCGCAGCTATGAACGCCGCCACCGCACAAGTCGTCACACTCACGTCAGGTAAATGATGTTGTCATGGCGACCCTGCCGACCCTCGGTCAAGATGCCGCCTCAGTCAAATGGAAGCAAGTAACCATGGACAACAGCAAGCAAGTTGTGACGTCACAGATCGCAGCTATGAATGCTGCCACCGCACAAGTCGTCACACTCACGTCAGGTAAGTTATGTTGTCATGGCGACCCCGCCATCTCTAGGCCAAGATGCCGCCTCAGTCAAATGGAAGCAAGTAACTATGGATACCAGCAAGCAAGTTGTGACGTCACAGATCGCAGCCATGAACGCCGCCACCGCACAAGTCGTCACACTCACGTCAGGTAAATGATGTTGTCATGGCGACCCTGCCGACCCTCGGTCAAGATGCCGCCTCAGTCAAATGGAAGCAAGTAACCATGGACAACAGCAAGCAAGTTGTGACGTCACAGATCGCAGCCATGAACGCCACCTCCGCACAAGTCGTCACACTCACGTCAGGTAACCGTAGCAAACCAATTTTGTCAGTAACAGCAGGGGTAGGAAACTAGAGCGTTCGGGTTTTCTCGGCTCCGTTCGGCTCAACCTTGCTCCGAGCAATTATTAGGGTTGGCAAAACTTTACGTCCCTTTGCGTGTACAACCACAGATAAGATAATTACTTGAGTTTTGACAACCCTAAATAACCGAAAGGGATGGAGCCATACATTAGAAACGGACAGCATGATTCGTCCCTGAACCGCTGTCAAACTTTGGTTTTGTAGGAAGTTTCTTTTCTCTAAGGTACTCTATTACTAATTCTGCGGTAATAGTATAAAAAAGCAGCCCTCTCTAAAATATGTATTTTATTGCAGGTTCGACGGAGGAAGTGGACCACACCGCGGTGGGAGCGGCCATCACCACTATCACCAGCAACCTGCCCGAGATGACCAAGGGTAAGCAACTAGTTTTAATAGGTACTGCTTATAGGGTATTTGACTACTAGTCAAATCGGTTTCTTTTTTCGAACTGACAAACGATTTTGCTAGTATGGAATTTATATGAAACACTAGCACGTGACGTCACAATCAAATTGTGTCTAAACACAACTTGGGCCCATTTCTCGAACGGTATTAGTCTAATATTATTAGTGTGTTGTAATGGTAACCCATACGATTTGACAGTTCGTGGACTAATAATATTAGTCTAATATCGTTCGAGAAATGGGCCCCAGCTGTCCACGTTTCTTTATTAATCTTCTGGTACTTTATTTCATGCATGGTGTAAAATAATTTATTTGAAATACAGTCAAATACGCTATTGTAGTAGGCATAAATCTATAGTACAGGTGTAAAATCAGGACGGAGTAGAGTGCATAGAGAGCGATATATTGCAGCTGTCAAATCACTGTCTGCCATACGTTCTCCTGGGTCACTCTTAAAAACCTAGTTGTACGGTATTTAAATTGACTAAATAATTAACCACATAGTAATCCATTACAAGAAATTGTTGGTTAAATAAACCTTAATTTTTTAAATTCTGTAAATTTTATTTTGCTAATCTTTCTTCTTTGTCCAACCCATGTTCCCAGTTTATCTGGGGTCGGGTCTCCCTGTACATTTGCGCCAGAGAACTCTATTCTGGGTTGTCTGAGTAGTAAGGTTGTCCTGGTTCATCTCTTTCTTAATGTTATTCCACCAAGTAGCGGGTGGCCTGCCTCTTCCCCTGGCCGAATTTGGTATGTTGAGTACTTTCTTAATCACATAGTCGTCTTCGCGTCTTTGGATATGGCCATACCAACGTAAGCGACTTTCTTTCACTTTTTCTACGATAGGAGCTACTCTGAAGGAACCTCTGATATGCTTGTTGCGGACTTTATCCAGGCGTGTCACACCGCCAGCCCATCTCAACATTTTCATTTCATTCGTGTGCAGTTGTTGTTGGTGGGCTTTTTTCATAGTCCAGCATTCTGCTCCGTATGTTAAAGCTGGTCGCACTTTTTTTTTGTGATTCGATTCTAATTTGACCATTTCCACAGGCGTCCAAATGATCGCCGCTCTAATGGAGGACGACGACAACGGTGACCGTCTTCTCGACGCCACCAGAAAGCTCTGCTCCGCGTTCAGTGACCTGCTGAAGGCTGCCGAACCTGAGACCAAGGAGGTAAGGATGCTGATACATCGCTACGCACTGACTTCTTCATTTTCACTCGCTCGCCTTGAGTCCCCTGCTGAATGCTGCCGAGTCTGACTCCAAAGAGTTTTGGACTCCTCGCTACGATCAGTCTTCTTTTTAAGACTGTTGAGATTGTAAGTACCTATGTCATATCAACAAGATACTTACTTGCTTGGCTGGCGCGATGACCCAAAATGATTCTTGGCCTCCAACACAAGAGCACGCGACTTTGCTCGGTCCAGAGCGGTACAAAATAGATGTGATATTTCTTTTGTTTTCATAGGACACAGAACCTAGATTTGTTTTCGTTTATATAAACATTCGCTTTAGCAATTTTCGGATGGCAATAGCTAAAAAAAGGCGAACAATCTCAATTCAATTCTCCCATTATTTGAAATTCTCATATTTTCAGTACGCAAATATACAATATACCGTCTCTAAATTCCAGCCGCGCCAGAGCTTGCTGAACGCGGCCTCCCGCGTCGGAGAAGCTTCAACCTCGGTGCTCCACACCATCGGCGAGGACTCGGAGCTCGACAAGGAGACGCAGGTAAAGCCCTCCACCTTCTACCGCAAGTTGCACTACTGCTACGACAACTTCTACAAGGTCTTCTTCGGAGACAACAACCAGTACGGCGCCGACTTCGACTCCAAGTATAATGATGATGGTATCTACGAAGATATAGATACGGGGCATTGGAAACTTGATGTTATACAGGAGGAAAGTGATTCCGATTATTATAGGAGTCTTGATTATTGTAATGCTGTGTTTAAACCTGGTAATCCAGCTATAATAGAAGAAAATAAAAGTGAAGGTAGTGATTTTGAAGCGATTTTGAATGATTGCGAAGGTTATTTAGAAGGTAATGATTTGAAAGGAAATTTGAATGTTTTAGATGATAAAGTTGATTCTAAACGTTCTAATCTGAATGTGGTTGGTGATAATGATAGTCCTAAGTTGTATCCTAAATCTGTGTCTGATAAAATATACAATTTTAAGAAAGATTTCTCTAATCATGATTACGTTAATATCAATTTTGAGAAACCTAATAAGTCTAAGAATGATATTTTACGTGAAAGGTTCTTTATGTCAGATAATGTTGAGAAGAATAAGATTAATGAGCAGATAAATAAGCAAAATGGAACTAAAATTGAATGTCATAGCATTCGTAATGACGTCACCAAAGCTGGTCCTGATGTTAAAGTATTAGGCGCTCTTAACATGAAACTTCTAAACAACTTAGACAAATACAATAGAGTATTAACAACAACAGAAACATTCATGGAAAAAGCAGAAGCCAGCTTCACTAAAAACGAAATCAATATCAAAAGAGACGATTTCGAAACATTCGTTAAAAAGAGTGAGAAATACTACACAACAGAGATGCGAGATCGTAAAACTACAGTAGAATTAGACAGTGACAAAAAAGGCAAAACTGAAATACGCATTTTCTATAATCCTTCATTTCGGAACACAACTGCAAACTTCTTAAAAGGCTTCTGTCAGTATTGCAAAAGGAAATGTCCAAGGACTCAGCAGAAATGCTGTCCCAAATGTGTTTGCTTAGAAACTGAGCTAAAAACTATTTGGAAGGAGAATTGGTTGAATATATTGTTGTTCTTGGCGCTGGTAGCCGCGTTTTTTGCGTTGCTGGTGCAGTGTTTCGTTTCTAAAGACGTATGCGAGAAAGAGGAGGGTGAGGGCAAATGTTTTGAGATGACCAGTAAGTAAGATTGAACTTTGGGTAAGATTCATTCGAAATAATTCAAAACTTCGGGTAATTCCGAGTTGACTATGTTATGATATCTATGATATCATCAAGGTATCATTTATTATAGGTGATTCTAGGTATTACACGAATTTTTGAAGTATACTCGATGGATAGGAGTGAGCGAAATATGACAAAATGAATAAGGTTGGAAATGTAGAGGAAAGTAAAGATCTGGCTCCAATTTCACCACGGTGACAGGTGCGACAATTGTAAAACATCACTGTTGCTGACGTCACAGGCATCCATGGGCTACGGTTACCGCTTACCATCGGGCGGTCCGTATTCCTGTTTGCCACCATCATTGTATTATTAAAAAAAAACTTTATTATATCTTGCTAAGTTTATGACAATTGTCACAAGAACACTACAATTGTCACGAAATTCCGACATATAACTCATTACCTGTCAAGAATTACCTACAATTCTTCTAAATCTTGACAATTGTCAGAAACTTCGCAAAAGAAATATCTGTTTTTTTCCGATATAATAAAGTTTTTTTTAATAAAACAATGATGGTGGCAAACAAGAATACGGCCCGCCCGATGGTAAGTGGTAACCGTAGTCCATGGATGCCTGTGACGTCAGCAACAGTGATTTTACAATTGTCGCACCTGTCACCGTGGTGAAATTGGGGCCTGATGAGTGTTGTTTGGGGTGAATGGTCCATGATATTTATTAAAATCCAAACAATATCAATGCAATCATATATAAAAGGTCGGTTTATGAAGGAAATAGTGGGTAACCAATTAATATCCCTACGAATGCTTATCCGATATTTCATTTGTTGAATTTTAATTTGTGTCTAAACTTATTACAAAAAGCCATCCTGCGGTTAAGTTATACATATGAATTTATGTCTTTCTCAAAATCCGTCGATTTAAAAAAAACTAATTATGACAAAATTAAAATGTGGCAAATGTAATATCGGACTAAAATTCTATGGAAGTATGATAGCTGATCGAAAGAGTATGCATAAATATCACAACTACATTGACTGTAATTGTGGGCATTTTGTGTCCAGTTAAATAGAACTGACGAAACTGTCTTCCTATTCTATGATCTAATATTCAAGTACTTAAATATCTCGTATTAATGACGTCATTATTTCACAGTAGGAAATAATCATAGTCACCGAATCTCTTGACAATTCATTACAATTTAGAAATCACCATGTTTTTAGCTGTATTTTATATGCTTTTATTCCATATTATCTTGGGATCAGCAAATAAAAACCTTTTGTTTTGAAATGTGTTTTGTGTTTTTGTCTATCAATGTTCACATAACTACAGTTTTAAAAGTGTCATTGCATGAAAATCATTTATGATAATGAAAATTATACCTGGATGAGAGCTGTAATTGGCACGAAAAGAAATAAAAGCACTCACAATTAAATTATACTTCAAATAATATATTAAATAGGTTCCACCGGCATGGACAAGGGTTTTTATTTGCCTGATCATAGAGAAATATAGTAAGAAAATAGAGTGTTCACTCCATATACAAGTTTTGGTACCAAAACGACTATTATTTTAATATTATCAGTACCGCTACTTGATACTAGAATTGTCTAGTGTCGCGACTCACGAAACTTTTGGTACTAAAACTGATGTATGGAGTGAGCACTATGTATTTTTTTCTCTATGGCCTGATCTACCTTTACGTCTATTTCCTTTTACTTTTCACGAGCTTCGTTTTTTCAAGCTTTTTAAGAACTACTTGTAACTCATTAAAAGACAAAAGTTTAAGGGAAAAGACTGCCAAGTGACGTAGTTATAAGGTTTTATTTTTAGCATGACAAAGTAGTATAGACTGTTTGTTAAAAACATACAAAACCGTCGCACGACCGCTTTTTTTATTCAGTTAAAGCTAAATTTCAAATCCATTTTCGACCCGATTATGACATCCCAAAAGGAGGCACTGTGTTCCATCGTGGCTTCTAAACTTCTGAACTGAATATGAAAGTTGATTCGTCATAGTCGCTTGTAAATATGACATAGATTACATTTTTAACCCACCACGTTACACAAGACCTCCTAGGTCCTAAACGAAAAAACAAACAAAAGTGAGTTTACACCGTTTGAACTATGTATTTACTATTTTCGTTTATTTCTGGGTCATATCAAAATGAACTTTCAACCTTTTCTTTTGAAGGAAGTTTATTCTAAGAATTATTTGATACAATGTGGACCTTTTAAGCATGGAGCGCCACAAATTACTTATTATATTTTAAATAGGATATTCTGAAAATAGGTGCTGGTCCATAGTTTAAAAATATTCAGTATCACGGTCATGTGACGGTAAATACATAGTTTTCAAATCGACCATGTTTATTTTTGTTCATTTGAAAGACTTACGTCTTGCCATACACGAGCCATTATTTACCTGATTTTTCATTGTTATTTTATATTTTTGTTAACAATTATACAGTGCTTAACTAATCTAGTCTTACGTTACTATTTTTTGATTTTTGTTATAAATTATATTAATTTATTAAGATGGTTATTGGCATTTACAAGTATTGTTTGGTATTATTTAACAAAATTATCAGTATTGTTGTTTTTGGTGTTTATATAAAATACATCTATGAGTTGCTAAAATTCTAAATTTTAATTAATATTAAGTGTAAAAGCTACTAAAACCTAGTCATATGGTAACTAATTACTTAAAAAAAGAAGCATTTATTGGTTGGTATTGGTATAGTAACTCATTGATGTCATTTTGGTCAAAATTTTGACACACTGGTCAATATAAAAATTGCCTTACTTGTGACTTCAACTATTAAATTAACTATTGCCCAACTACTAAATTAACTTGGTTAATGTTTTACACACATTATTAAAAGAAACAATTGTAAGGCAATTTAAAATAACCATGTTTTGGTGTTTTCTTAAAATTGTACAGTGCCACAGGGCTTAATTTATTTTTTGTTTGGTTGTTCAAACGTTGTTTATTTTGTAACCGTTTTTACATTATTATTATTATTTATTTTTGTTACTCATTAAGTTTTTTTCACCTTGTGTAGTCACATTTTTGACAGTTATGTTAATATTTTACTTGTATTTTTATACTCACGACATTAACGGTATTGGTCCCGGGTTTTACTGTCAGAAACGTTTATTTTTAAACAATTTTGACCGTTTTAAAATGGGTAAGTTTTTTCAATCACAAACATTTACCAAATATTGATATTTTTCTGTGGATTTTTCTACTGACTTTTTTTTAATGAAAAAATAAAAGAAAAAGAAATAATAAGATTAATTTATCAGCAATTATGACTAACGTAAATGCCCCAGTGCTAAACACTCCCAATAGTTGCCACGGATTCGTATAATTCGTATGCGATTTGATATAAAATGTACGAAAAATCATAAAACCCATGTATGTATGTACAGTCAGAAAAACTATTAGCTTGGCACCCCTGCATACATTTTTATATGCAGGGGTGCTAAAGTAATCGTTTTGTTGACTGTACCTACGTTGTCTATTTCTCGGACTCGGGAGGTTAATTTCAAGCAACAGGTACATACATGTTTTTAGTTATCATTCTTTTACCCATTTTAAAGCGGACACATTGTGGTGATGGTTATTTTTATTATTTTTAGCAAGCATGCGCCATGTTGGATTATTTTTGTTAATACATTTGCTTGATCTGGAACCTTGGTTTTATTTTACACTAACTGTCCAAAGCACAAGTAAATGTAGTGGCAAGAATAATTCATGAATCTATAGAGAAAACGATGGTCACTAGACTTAAAAACAAATTTCACTGTTTTTTTTATATAAAAATGTGACGATGAATTATGGTTTTCTCTATAGATACTCAGACAAATTTAATTTGATGTTTAAATTACAAATCAGAGCCAAACTGATACAGTTGTACTAGTTGTAGTGCATTATTATTTTCCATCGTATTTTCACGGAAACGTACGAACGTGTCTTGCTATTTCAGTCAGTCTCTGCACAAAAAGTACTGAGGCTGACTGAAGTAGCATGACATATACGAACGTTTCCGAGAAAATACGATGGAAAACAACTACGCACTACATCCTTGAACAATGTATGAAATATCAGCCAGAAAATAGAGCTATCTGCTCGGTGACGCTGACTACTTCAATACTAACCATCCCTAAAATCAATTGTTAGAATATTTTTCTAAGATGGAGGGATGGGATACACCTATAGGCCCAGCAACCAAAAGAGAGACGAAAAATGGCGCTGATAGTTTTATATCAATAACTAGGAAATAAATCAAATTATTTTATCGAAGTAGAAACACTGCTATATAAATTATAAACTGAAATAGATGTATACGAAAGAAAAAGTGAATAAGGTACCCAGTGCCTAGGGCTGGGATCGAAGCAACATGCTCTGCATTCGTGGCAAATCAAGGCATTGGTTGTCTGCCTTGTCACAGTGACAGTTAACACATTCATTGCCACCCAGCCCAGCCAAACAAGACATCCGCGCCAGGCCACAACAATTTCGTCATATAAAGCTGTAGTACCACGATCACGACTTGATAGTCGGGAACAGATGGTCGTCCGGTCTGGGAACGAAATCATACTCGTAAAATACCCGATAGTCGGGTTTTCGGCACTGAATGTGTTAATGGGATCTTTTAGCTGCCTCTTCTCTACAGAACACAAAGAATTCAATGTTTAGTTAGTTTTATAAGAAGTACACGAACAGTAAGTATGATATAGTACTACCTACAACCGCAGCAAAATATTCTGTAAGAGTAGGTATTCCATCTGTCCAATATGTTTGTCCAATGTGCATTTGATCCAATAAATTGGATGACTTCGTCAAATTTACTAGAAACACCCACATTTGATCAAATATTAATTCAAAATGTCTACGCAAATAGTATAAAAACTTGTGCCAAGATATTGGATAAGTGTAATGGGCCTCCATCAAATAAATTTGTTCAAATATTAAATATAGAAATTGGACAAATAGAATACGATCCTTAGCGAAGTTAACCAAAAGATTCAAAAAATAAAGATAAGTATATAAAAAAACAACGGGTTGCACTCCGGGAGTGCCGACAGAAGTGAAAACTCAATAACTAGTCCAAAATGTTTGCAGCACTATGTATAATTGACCCATCCTCCTTTCTATTGAAAAACTTTAGTTCCGAAATTGCTGGCCAGTGAATTTAAATTTGTAGCGTTAATTGTTTAAAATTCGAATAGAAATTGTAAAGTTACCTTGCAGACCTCGCATCTAAATATATTTGGTCATGATATTTTGAGTTTTATTCACCAGTACTAGAGTTCACTTTTATTAGCGATTTCATCAAGATGAGACTTTATTGAATTATATTGGAGTGATATAAAGTTAGAATGTAACTGTGAGATCCTCGTATTTCAGCCCGTACAAGATTAGAACATTGAGCTTTATTGCTTAATATAAAAGTCCAGTTTTAAATAATTGACCTGATTATGATACGTTATGACTAAAGTTCTTTGATGAATAACATTGTCCGTCACACATGACATAAGTCACGCAAGCGCCCTGCGCCGCCTACATGAAACAGCGGGCTCAGGCATACATTTTCGCCGTGCGGTAGAAAGAGAGGAGAGACGCCTTCGCGTTACGCGTTACGCTGTCCCGAGTTTATCATTCTTTCCCCACCTCAAAAAGTGCTCAGCGCCGCTAAAGAAGTTTTCACTTCAAAAATGTAAAATGATGTCAGGTTGAAGAATACAGAACAGCGTTCCGAAACAATCCATGTAAGTTTAAGGGCCTATGACCTAAGTATGATGACAATGTAAGTGTAAGATGAGGGCCTACCGCGAAAACCAAAATTGCAAAATGCGGGGATTTTTCTCTTTTACTCCAATGAATGCGTAATTAGAGTGACAGGGAAAGACGCCCGCAATTTGCTCACTTCGATTTTCGCTGTTATAGCCCAGGTCGATTCTCGAAAGCTGGCACGAATGGAATGAATGAGACTTTCACTGTATGAATGTGTATCGGTAAACAGTCAGAGCCAGCATTTTATTGGATAATGTGATACAGACATAGATATTTCCATTCATTCCAATCGTGCCAGCTCTCGGGAATAGACCTGTACAATGACTGAATTAGTATTGCGAATTTTATTAGAGGTTTCAACTACATATTATTCAGTACTTAGTAGGAAAAACAATTCTCGAATTTTTAACATTGCCAAGTTGTAGCTTAAAATCTCAGTAATCTCTTTCGTAATTAAAAGTAAGAATAGGTACTTGATCATGTATATAAATTGTCAAAAAATATGTTAAAAATGAAGACATTTAGGATTGGAACTATTCTGCAGATAAGGTAAAAGCACCAATGATCGACGCTGCACCAATGTTCGACATGGCACTTATGTCAAAGTAATAACATAGTTTAAGTTTGAACAACGATTTTTTTTCTTTATTCAAAATTAATTCCTGTCACTTTGACCTAAAGTACTTATGTCGAACACTGGCTAAAAGTGTCGATTATTGGTGGTTTCTTATGTGTTTACTTTTCATAAAGTCATTTCTACTTAGATGTTATGGTGTTCAGAATTACGTACAGTGTACACTCGCGACGGGAGCAAAGAAAAGGAATCACTTAACTTTTGTCTATTTTTAGAAAACAGGTAGGTATTTTTCAAGTAACCTGATATTATAATGAAATTGTGATGTTTTTAATAGGTTCATATACTTATACTTACTTACTTATATTATTAGGTTCCAATTGACACTATATTATTTAGGACATTTTGTGCAAGGAAATGAAAAATTATTGACCGTAAAAACATCATGTGAAGTCATTCCGTTTCCTTTTGCGCACGACTTGCAAAAAGCCAGTTTCTGACTGAACATTTCTTCCTCAGGACATCCTCCTATCGCTCGCTAAGGCCGTGGCCAACACGACAGCGGCCTTAGTCCTGAAGGCCAAGAACGTGGCCGCTCAGTGCCGCGACGACCAGCCGCTGCAGAATAGCATCATTGCCGCCGCGACGCACTGCGCGCTCGCTACCAGCCAACTCGTCGCCTGCGCTAAAGTAAATCTTGTTAATTCTTGTTTTCATATCCCGACACTTAATGACATTTTTATTTCCCCAACAAGCTTATTTTTTAACCGACTTCAAAATTTCGAAAGACGAGGCTTTCGATTCATCTGATTTTTAAAGTATATATCCCAATTTGTCGAAGGATCTGGTAATGGATACTTGGCGAAACCAAAGAAACTATTTACATATTATTATGTATTATAACGTAACTTCTAGCCACCTCTCGGCCTATAAAAAGCTCTTCCACGATCCACGGTTAGTTTCACTAGACCATAATCTAATAAAACATGGTCTTCTCTTCACAGAGAGACACAGGCCTACGTCACAATAACATTGCCACTTTGTATAGAGCTATCGCATATTATCATATAGCGCTGTCGCATGATGACGTGGGCTCGTGTCAGTTAGGTGACCTAGAAAAGACGGGAAGAGAGTACCAGGCGGAGTATATTATTATACCATGCACTAGACTAATAGACTTTATCATTCTAGACAAAATGCATGAAATATCGGGAGCTGGAAAACCACAGTCGAAAACAATACAAAAGGTTATCACGGTCCATATCCCGGTCGATATAAGTCTAGTGAAATTTGCATTGGTCGTGGCTAGTTTTGATCTGTGGGCGGGTCTTTGTATTTTTTATAGTTACTCTTTTATTTCTTATAGGAACGACACATTTGGTGAATGCTGAAGAGTATAAAATCTTGGGCTAAAAATTACTCTTTTTACAAGCTTTTATTTACTTTCACCTGTCCCGTTGTCTGTCTGTCTGTAATCAAATCTTGCAAGTTAAATTTGATCCACTTCCCGGTTTCCGATTGAGCTGAAATTTTGCATATACAGGGTGTCCCATAAGTGACACGTCACAGTGACACTGGAGGTAGACCAGGCCAAGAGGACCCAAACCAACTTAACATGACCCCAGTAAAAGTGTCACGGTTTTCGAGTTATTGCCAAATTAAGGTTTTTCATGAATTTTGACCGTTTTTAACATTGTTAGTGCCAGTGTGCACTCGGAAAGGTCTCAAAGTTAGTTTTTTTATGTGTACGGCATCATGAATAGTTAATTAAGATAACAAAATAGGTATTTTATCGATAAACAATGTAAAATACAAAAAAAATACTGGTTTCATCTTGAATTAAATTCACAGCGAAACATCAGTTTCGACTTTGACCACCTGTCGTGAAAAAAAATTACTAGAAAAGTAATGAGCAAATAACGTCAAAAAATTGAGCATGTTATGCAGATTCAAAAATGGTATAACACATGTACCTTCCTGCAATAAAATAGGAATTATTATCATCTTTCGAAAGCCTCATAAAAAATAAGTGAAAACTAGGAAATCTGCAATCCGTTGCTACTTTTAGTAAAAATAACGATTTATGTTGAGATATCTAATTCTGGATTCAGAAATAAAAAAACGCCTATTCAGTATTTACCGAATGCTTAAAAGAATGAGATGGAAAATGGCTATCTCCCTTTTTAAGGATATCATTGAGTTGATAAAGGTTCAAAGAAAATAATACAGGTTGAAGTTTGAAAGGGTAGGTTGAAATAATTTTACAATAGGTGGTCGAATTGCTTTTCTCCGGCTCATATGCATGCTTGACACCGTCTTGTAAAACTTCGAGTTAATTTTCTTAAATTAATTTCGGATATTTTTCTTGCTGCCTCGAAAATGGCGTCGTTCCTCGAACAGTTCCTCTTGGGACCTTATTGGGTCGGAGTTAAATTTATCTTTTAAGTATCCCCAATAAAAAAATCTAATGGATTTAGGTCCGGGGAAGGTAGGCCATGCCACTGGTACCAGTCGGCCTATTCTTCTGGAGCTGGATTCACAGCAAGATGGCTGCTCAGAATACTACGCTCGCGATGTCCGCGACCACCTCACACAGAAATTCCCAGATGGATCAGCCGATTGGGACCAGTGGCATGGCCGCCGCGTTCCCGGACCTAAACCCATTAGATTTTTTCATTGCTTAAAAGATAAAGTTTACTCCGTGCCAATAAGGTACTACGAAACTACGGCGACTACTAAGAAGAACGGCGGCGCATGTTCGAGGCAGCACGAAACATATCCAAAATTAATTTAAGGAAATTAACTTGAAGTTTTACAAGACGGTGCTAAGCGTGCATACGAGCCGGGGAAAAACAATTCGAGCACCTATTCTGAAATAAAATTACTTTAAAAAAATGATTAAACTTCAACCTGCAGTATTTTATTTTCTTTGAACCTTTATCAACTCAATGATATCCTTAAAAAGGGACATAACCATTATCCATCTCTTTCTTTTAAGCATTCGGCAAAAACTGAATAGGCGATTTTTTTATTTCTGAATCCGGAATTAGATATCTCAACATCAATCGTTATTTTTACTAAAAGTAGCAACGGATTGCAGATTTCCTAGTTTTTACTTATTTTTTATGAGGCTTTCGAAACATGATTATAATTCCTATTTTATTGCAGAAAGGTACATGTGTTATACCATTTTTGAATCTGCATAGCATGCTCAATTTTTTGACGTTATTTGCTCATTACTTTTCTAGTAATTTTTTTTCACGACAGGTGGTCAAAGTCGAAATTGATGTTTCGCTGTGAATTTAATTCAAGATTAAACCAGTATTTTTTTTGTATTTTACATTGTTTATCGATAAAATACCTATTCTGTTATCTTAATTAACTATTCATGATGCCGTACACATAAAAAAAACTAACTTCGAGACCTTTCCGAGTGCACACTAGCACTAACAATGTTAAAAACGGTCAAAATTCATGAAAAACCTTAATTGGGCAATAACTCGAAAACCGTGCCACTTTTACTGGGGTCATGTTAAGTTGGTTTGGGTCCTCTTGGCCTGGTCTACCTCCAGTGTTACTGTGACGTGTCACTTATGGGACACCCTGTATACGTAAGTCGGGTGACAATGCAATATTATGGTGTCATCCAGCTGATCTGATGATGGAGACAGGAGGTGGCCATAGGAACTCTGTGATGAAACAGCACAACCTAATTGTGTTAGGGTTTTTTTGAATTGTCTCGATGAGTTAAAGTTGTCTGTCGTAAGAAAAGTACAGTCAGCGATAAATGCTTGTTTCAAAAATGAAATTTTTGCCAAAAACTTATTTCTATACATTTATTAATGTGTTGATCCAGGTGGTAGCCCCAACTCTCCACAACCCGCAGTGCCGCGAGCAGCTCACCTCAGCCGCGCGACTGGTCGCCCGAGCGGTCGAGAGACTGGTCGACAGCTGCCGCGCGGCAGAGTCCGCCGCGCCGCAGAACGTGGACCAACTCATGGCGGCCGCTAGACGCGTTTCTGAGGAGTTGGAGCGACTGTTGCAGCACTGTCATACTGGTAAGGGATTTAACGCCGTGACGACACGTATCAAAAAAAAAAACACTGCAAAGTCCCACACTCGCTTTAGAAAATCCAATCGCTTTCCGTTCATGCCTCCAGAAAGACGTATCCTACGTGAAATGGGGTCTCAATACTTTTGATTCTCAAGTTCTAGCCCCGAAAAGAAAACATCGAACCGTAGAGGTGCTTTTTTTCCCTCGCAGTAGTTTGTCACTAATGTTGTTGAGGAATACCTAAAACGGCATGTAATATATATTAAATAGATGGGATAAATAATACCTCGACAGAGACATCTTTGATCCGCCATACCTCCGCCATACTGTAATTGATAGTCATACGTTTAAATATGTAAATTTGGAACAGTTGTTTAACACCGTTTGTGGTTGACAGATCGCCGAGCCCAACCCAGCGTGACGGAGCGCTCTGTGGAAACCGTGATGACGGCCAGCGAACGTGTTGTCGAAGCCCACGATCCTGCCGAGATGGTCCGCCAGGCGCGTTTGCTTGGACAGGCGACTGCCCATCTTATCACCAACATCAAGGTGAAGATCAGTCATATTCAACCCGAGGGCTTAAAGCTAGCTTTATTTAGAACGTTAACCTTTTGACCGCCAAAGATGTCAACTGGCGCGCCTGACAGCCCTCAACCTGCGTGCATTCTGACAAGGTTCACGATGACGCGCCGCGCACAATAGGCGTAGCGTTCATCGTTCAAAGGGTTAAACATTGCGCACCCCTGACCTGAGCCATGCGCGCCTGAATAATTGAGTGAAAGACCACTTCCTTCTACTAGTATAGTCTGTCGATTTATAATTGGCCCTAGCCGCTAATCCTGTCTATTAACCGCACGTACCTCTACCTGTAAAAAAAAGGTTCGTGTAATTCTCTACGGTTACTCAGTGCTGGCGAGTCGAACTAGTCTATAATGTGTCATCCAGATGCGTAACAAAGGCGCGTTATCGGAGAGCGCACTTACACTGGTTTTTTGAGCGTTGGACTAGCCCGCGCTCATGTGCCAATTAGAATAATTAAGACCCTTGTTTGCAGGTAAGTAGCACGTGCGGCTTTACTTAACAATAGACAAAGGATGAGCAGTTCGGGGCCAGCTATAAATCGACAGATTATACTATCTTTTCACGTTTAAGAATTTTGTTGTAACGGATACTTTATTTTTATATAGACGGAAGCGGAGAAGCAACCTTCTGACGCCCAGCGCAAGCTGCTCGCGGCCGCTAAGCTGCTGGCCGACGCCACCGCGAGGATGGTGGAGGCCGCTCGCCAGTGTGCCACCTCACCACAGGTATTTATTTATTTAATCTTTATTGCTCAATACATGATTGTATAAATGACGGACTAATGCCTGAAGGTCTCTACCAGTCAACCAATGGGCTAAACCAGAAAGATTAAGTAGGTAAGGTAGGGTCTTTAATTTCATCTTGGGCTAAAATGCTTTTGTACGGCTGTTCTCTTCTGGTCACATTTCTTGACCGATTCTCGTGAAATTTTGTGAGCAAGTTCGATAACTTAAACAAGTTTTTGCTGATTTTTAGTGTTCCGTACCCAAAGGGTAAAAACGGGACCCTATTACTAAGACTCCGCTGTCCGTCCGTCTGGCTGTCACCAGGCTGTAACTCATTCTTTATTCTTTATTCTTTATTCAAACACTATGTATAAGTTTACAGCTCAAGCCAAGGCACTTATACTGTTAATTAGGTACATATATGTTGTCAGTATCAGTCAGTATCATAAAATTAGTAGGTACACTTATTGTATTACACACTTATCTTTATAATTGAACATACATATTATGTATTACTAAGTTACATAGAGATAAAAAAAAGAATCTGATATTAAATAACATAGGTAGAGTTTAAAAAAATCCTGATACTACGTTGTAGGGACGGCCACTTGTCTGCGAATATGTCTGCGTTTTGGACTGTAGCTATGAAGTTATTTAGTAATTCTATTGCTCGGTACGTGGGTGCGTTTGAACCGTGATAGGTGCGAACATTTGGATATGCAAAAAGGTTTCTGGCTCTACGTGCGCTACGCCCTACTGCAGCTATGTAGTTGTCTGGGGTAAAAATACGCATACGCTCCAGAACGGATGGGTTGTCAATACGATTTCTTAAAAGCAGACAATAGTGTAAGGCAAGCGTTTGCTTACGCCTTAGCTCGAGAGACTCTAACCCTACCATTCCCAATACAAAGGATGATGGAAATAAGTATGGGTAGTATCCGTAATACCTTTTGTAAAGATGTCTAGCAAATTTGCGTTGGACGCGCTCGACCATTATGGTATATTTTGCTTCCCGAGGGTCCCATGCGATAGAATTGTACTCAAGCTTGCTGCGAACATAGGCATTATAAATAATTATTGCGATTTTAGGGTCACGAAATTCAGAAGTCGTTCTAATAATGAACCCTAAAATTTTGTAGGCACTTTTGCAAATATTTATAATGTGTGAGTGCATGTTTAGCTTAGTGTCGAGTGTTAACCCTAGATCCTTTATTTCTGTTACTCGGTCAAGGGGAATGTTAGTAAGAGTATATGTCTGGAGGATATAATCTACAGACCGGCTAAAACTTATTACTTTGCACTTAGATTCATTTAGGTACAAGCGGTTTGTTTTACTCCAGCTGTCAACCATGTTGATTGTTTGTTGGAGTACCGTACAGTCGGATGGATTTACGACCGGTTGAATTATTTTAAGATCATCCGCATAAAATAGTGATTCCACGCCTGATATATTACTTGGCAGATCATTGACCATGATTAAGAAAAGAGTAGGCCCCAGAGTGTTACCTTGACTAACCCCGGAACGAGTGTAATACCTTTCAGATTGGTAAGAATTTAATTGGACATATTGTGTGCGATTCCTGAGGTAGTCAGAGAAGAAAACAAGAAGTTGAGGGGTGAAACCTAAGGCTGACAGTTTGCATAGGAGAGTATCGTTGTCAACTAAGTCGAAAGCTTTCTTGAAGTCGAAATAAACAACATCAACTTGTCGTGCAGTATCCATTTATCTCATGAACCGTGATAGTAAATAAATTTTCACAGATGTATATTTCTGTTGCTCTGTTGCCGCTATAACAACAAATACTAAAAACAAAATATGTAAAATAAATATTTAAGCGGGGCTCCCATACAACAAACGTGATGTTTTTTGCGTATAACGGTACGGAACCCTTCGTGCGCTAGTCCGACTCGCACTAGACCGGCTTTTTTTAAATGTGATTTGAAACATAATCAAATATGTTTGTTTGCAGGACCGCGAGAAACAAGAGAACCTCCGCAAGGCCGCCGAAGAACTACGCTACATCACGGTCGATTACGCCCAAGGGCAAGACATTGTCAGCTCGCAAATGGCTCGCCTGCAGGTAATTTATATACAAACATTGTTTACATATCGCACTGCACCATCGTCGAAGCAAAGAAACTCCTATTTAATTTTTTACAATCACTTAACTATGCCGAGACAGAAGATATTTTAGTTAAAATAATTTAGGTTTATTTATCATGTTTTGCCATAGAAATGTATATCTTTTTCTTACTTATAAGTATGTTATAAGTTTTCATTTTAAGTCTGTTATATTATATCAAAAACATACCTAAGATATTACTGGACTTGATTGTGTAACTTAGATCTCTTATTTAAACTGTAACTGGTTCCCCGCGATACAGGCGTAGCCTAGTGCGGAGACCCCTGCCATACTCTGTTATGTGTTCTTTTGATAATAAATTTATTCTTATTCTTATTCTTATATAAGTGCAACATAATTTGAAGGGCATAAGGTTCATCTATGATCGGTTTTGGCGTCAGAACTATGATCATTAAGAGTGTACCTGCTAGTACTTTAGTGCTTATGCATTATCATTATCAAGTTACTGTAGTTTCCTCATTAGTGAAGGAAGTTAAAATTTATAGTCAAACAACGACATGCTACCAGAGGATTTGAGCTATTTTGAAATTAAAATCACTAATCCCTTCGTCATTCGCATTGCAAAAACCCGAAAACTTAAAGTGAAAGCAGCTTTTTAAAACTCCATAATTATCTTTCAGAGACATGATTTTTTGTTATGAAAAATATACAATATAACACAAATATCTACTCTTTATTGCACACCTCAATAAAAAAACAATACAGAAAGAAAACAGCAACAGAAGTAGAGGTAAACAACAGGCGGTCTTATAGCCAAAAAGCGATCTCTTCCATACAACCTTAAACACATAAGTAAGTAAGAAGAAGTAGAAGCTATAAAGACAGAGTTTAACAATGAGTTTGTTTTAGGAAACCGCCCGGCACGCCGCCTCGAGCGCCACACAGCTCATCACGTCCGCTCATAACGCGGCGCAGCACAACACCAACAAATACTCGCAGGTCAGTACGAGTACATACTCGGATATTATTGCTCAGGAAACATCATCATCATTAACTTAAGAGTTATTCTCTTGTCGGTGGAGTATCTTCCAGCTTTCCCTATCCTGCGCCAGCTCTTTGACTTTTTGATACGACACGACACCCACTTTTTCTTTCACTTGCTCCAAAAAGCTGCGCCTGGGTTTTCCTCTTCCCCGCTCGTGTCCTATCCGCCCCTCCGGGATAGTTTTAAAGAAGTGGTCGTGTCGTATTAAGTGTCCAATCATTTTTCCGCGTCTATTTGCGATGGAAACATAATGAGACGCATAAAACGTGAGTGTAGGAATAATAGACTTTTAAAAAGTAATAATCCAAGTGTTGCGTTGTCATTGACTGAAGCAGAATATAATGTCAATCATATCAAAATTAAAATCAATATCTGATATGCAATTAAAGACTTGCTTGTACAAAAAGCAGTTTAAATATCAATATAACAAGAGGAAAACTTACTTACTGCTGTGGCGCAACTATCCGAAGTGGATCTTGGCCTCCGACACCAAATACCGCCATGCTACTCTGTCCAAGTCTGCTGTTTCTGTCCAGTCGACGGCGAGTTCGCTAAGATCTTTCTGCATTTCGTCTCTCCAGCGGTACCTAGGGTGAACATGGGGAAAAGCAAACCCAAAAGGGATAAAAGGCCTAAGAGATTTATAATATTTTCATTAATTTTATGTTTGCGTTCCTAGGAATCTCTTATGCAAGAGTGCGAAGTGCTATCCGAGCACATCCCTCGCGTAGTCGACGCGGTGCAAGTTGCAGAACGCCGTCCGGACCACGCCGCTGCGAGATTGGACCTTATTGCCAGTGCTGACGCCTTCTTACAGGTAAGCAATGCTTTTAGACGTATTATGGATGTGTTCAGTCTTTATTGAGTTATGGTGTTGTGCTTTGGGGAAACAGAAGAGATGGATTTATCGCGGGGTTGGATGTTATCGCCGCTGTACTTGTTACTTAATATTACCTCTAATATTGTAATATTACAGGTAATATTAAGTAACAAGTATAATATTGTAATATTACAGGTAATATTAAGTAACAAGTACAGGTAATATTACGGCTACGTTCACTCTTTATTAAGTTATGGCGTTGAATTTTGGGAATACTGCGAAGCGTGTATTTAGGAGAGTTTCCAATACGTAATTATGATAGATTGGTCATATAAGTAGATCATATTATGTAATAAGCTCTAAGTTAACATGGATATTGTGGTTGCAGCCGAGCGGGCATGTGCTACAAGCGGCGCGCGCCGCGCTGCCGAGCGTGGCGGACGCGCCCACCGCCAAGCACCTCGCGCACACGACGCAGCAGCTCACCGCCAGCTGTGCTGACCTCAGGTACGACATTATTTACCCATATCAAACAAGAAGCGGTTCTCATTTCGTTAGGTCTATCTTCTCCGATTTCTTGAAATAACTGAACTATTTCGGCCAGTTAGGCTTAGCTTATCCTATTGTTATCGCGTCAGGATCCGATGATGGGAATCTGCGGAAATTGACAGAAATCTTTAAATTCCATAGGTACATTTAGGTTGTGATTTATGAAATACCTTTTTCATTTCGTTTGTTTTTTTGGAAACTATAGAAAGTTTTGTTGCGTCACTTCCAACCGTTCTTTTTTTGTTAAAATAGAAAGAGCAATCGCACTTTTATAATTCTAATAGAAATTATACGATATGTCATTGTTATTTTTATCTCATTTAAATATTAATGTTCAGGTCTGCCGTGAGCCGTGCCCGTATCTCATGCAAGGGTCTGGAACTGGACGCAGCTGCTGAAATCATCCGCTCTTTGCAAGACGAACTGGACGAACTTGACGAAGCCGCGAGGGCTTTCGATTTGAAACCTTTGCCAGGACAAAGTGTAAGTGTAATTGCTCCAATTCATTTATTATTTGCACAGATAGACATCGGTTACACGCTAATTCTAGCGTCAGTTCAGTCCGTCAGTCTGGTCAGACTGACGGGAGAATTATCGTGTAACACGCGGACTGATGGTCTGGACTGATGAAAATTTAAATTTTTAGATAATATTCGTCAGTCCATTTTGAATGACAGAAAACTGATAGGAGACTGATCGTGTAACCTGTTCGTGTCATTCTCGTGTCAGTCACCATATTAGACAAGACTAAATAAATCGCGTTTAGTAATTATTAGTAATGACAGATGTAAACTTTAATGTAATATAAGAGAGTAGAGACTGCAAGATCCCACAGTCAAACCGTGTAAACTGTTTTGTGGGACATTGTATTTGTATTTGTATACTTTTATGTTAATAAATAAATTAAAAAAAAATGACTGTGTTGCGTTCTGTGTCCAAACGGCGACTGTGTCGTAATTTTATCAGTCTGTTGTCAGTCTGGACTGATCGTGTAACTGTGTCCATTTTCCATCATTCTGGCATCAGTCAAAACTCGAATGGACTGAACTGATGCCAGAATTAGCGTGTAACCGATGTCATATAACAGGTTTTCCATTCTTCGCTAATCGGACTGGTGCTGATTAAGTTTTAGGTACAATAAAAGTTACAAAAAAAATTCAAGGCCGTTTTAGGCACGCTCTATCACTCCTAACTTTTCCATGAATTTAATTATAACTAGTATCCCGCCTCGGCTTCGCACAAAATTTAACAAATTACACCTAAATCTTCCTCAAGAATCACTATATTGATAGGCGAAAACCGCATAAAAATCCGTCCAGGAGCGTTTTGAGTTTATCGCGAACACACATACACACAAACAGACAGACGCGGCGGGAGACTTTGTTTTATAAGGTGTAGTGGTAATGGAATCGCCAGACAAAGAATGAAGGACTTTGGAGCAGGATATCTGGAACCAAAGGATTTTAAAACGCTACCCATGAGCTCCATCATCCAACACATGGATATGGTGGGAAAAGCTCTCGAGTAGGGATCTTTCCTAGGGGGTAATTGCACAAAAGATCACATGGGTCGCAAGGGCCCCCGAAAACGATAAGATAATGCAATTGTGTTCATCATCCAGGCCGAGTGGGCGCGCTCCACCATGGCGTCGGCCTCGCGCGCCGCCGCCGGCTCCACCGCGCAGCTCGTGTCCGCGGCGCGCCGCCAGGACCCGCCGGGCTGCGGCGAGGCCGCCGCCGGCCTGTCCGCCGCTCTGCGCCAGTGGACGGGCGGCGTCAGAGCCGCCGCGCATGCTGACGCTGAACACACGCCCAGGTGACTACTCCCAGTGAACCTAGATAACTACACCATGGCCTCCGCACAACTAGTCTGTCGTGCGCCGAGAGGACCCGCCGGGCTGCGAGGAAGCTGCCCCCGATCTGTCCTGATGGACTAGCGGTGTCGGAGCCGCTCATGCTAACTCTGAACATACTCCCGGGTAGGTATACCGTTTGGAAACTCAGAAAACGTAAGGAAACCCTTTAAGGGTGGTATTTCACCTGCCCAATTTCTTGGTCCAATGTGCATTGCGTCTCACCCTCTCGCTAAGCAAAGTATGAGATCCAAATACACATTAGACAAAGAAATTGGACAGGTGAAATACCACACACCGTTTTCACATTGTCCGATCCATCATCGAATGTAGGATCCTACATTCGCAAGGTGCCAACCCTCCTTCAACGGTCTCGCACACTTCAGCAATCATTATACCTACACATTACACCCACGCCCATAAATTATCGGTCCTACAGCTGACGGCCCGACGTGTCCGAAACTATCGATATCGCATGAACTAGAGTGGTCCGTGAGTTCTGTGACATGAAATCCGTCTTAATTTAGTTATATACCTATCGATTTTCATCAATGATTTCTTAAATGAATAAATAAATACAGAAACACATGTATGTTAGAGTCTGGCTAGCCAAAAATTGTTGACAGATATTTCGTTGTTGTATCACCAATTGTCTATGATTTAAAAAAAAAGCTAAAAGTCAGTTGTCAATTTATGTCATTAATTCAAATTGTTTGCGGTTTATAAGGGGTTTACATTGATATAGAATAAGAACTGGATACCCAATCAGCCGCAAAAAATGGCCCCGCAAAAGTAACGTTAAAACAGATCACGCGTTACTTTTTCGTTTAGTCTTGTATGGACCGCTCAAATGTGAAGTTGTCAACAATGTCGTAAAATGGTCGTAAAAATATGCAAAAACAACAATGATAAAACGAGGAAAAAGCATGGAATGTATTTCTTTCGGTTAGTTCTTTGGATAGCATTACATAATTTATGTAATCTGGTGGTAATTTCATGATTTTGAATAAATTATTTTGTTAGTACCAAAGAAGGGATGTGAAGGAACAAAAATCTAATGAGTCGATGTGAGGCCAATACTTTTTTATTTTTATATGGAATTCGTAAGATATAATATTATGTTTAAATTCAAGATTTCCAAGAAAACCTATGCGACGTGCAAAGTGGACTGCTATTATAGCAAGAGATAGGGGTGATGCAGTTTTAAACAAGGCAAAACGGCACTTGAGTGTTCGGCGCATTTCCCTGTTTCCGACATATACACGACCAATAAGGGCTTACATCGACTAACTGTAAATGTTAAACCTGTCTGAACACAGTGACAACCACAGGATTTTTTTGATAAAGACCATAACCAATCATTACCAGAGCACGAAAGTGCGAAGAGTATTATGTAGATCTAAATACACAGTTATTTAATAAGTTGAATTTATTTCAAGGAAAATATAATAAATTTATAAATTTATTTTATGATAACTTACACGGGTTGTTACCATGAATTAATTTTATTTGAACTCCCGATCAAATTAAATTTGTTTCATTTATTACTTCGGTTTTTCTGTACAGTAATACCTATTAAAATGTACCAAAGGGACTCCATTCGTTCATTATTCTCGTTTGACGTTGTTTGACGTAAATACAAAGGTGAAGTTACGTTTAGTGCCATCGGACTTAAAGTTTTAACAGTGTTGGTAATAATGTTTACAAATTTGACACTTAATGCTTACGACAGTAAGTTCTTTTCCGTACAAAACATTTATCTTGACTCAAAATTTACGTAAGCGTTTTTATCATCAATGCAAATTTGCAGCTAATGTCATTCTGATCCACATTTTGTTGACATTTTTGTTCCGCTCTGTGTGTCTATTTCTAATATTAAGTCAGTGGGGGTTTATTTTAAATTACATTAATAATGTCTATACTGAGTGTGGTTCGCAAACTTTTATTTAAGCTCGTAAATAATTACGACAATGTGCGAAGTCGACGTGTAGCGTTGTATAACGAAAAACTGCAATGTTTACAACTCCTAAACAAATGTAAACAAATTAGGAGGTTGGTGCTCTATAAATATTTTGATACTTAGCATTTAGCATATTTGGCATAGTACTTATGTATTTTTTTGGTGATGGATTAATATCACGGTATTATAGAGCTAGGTCTTATTTACACTACATTTCATTTTTAGCCTTGTTACAATGGTATATGGTGAGAAAGTGTTAACATATGTGTTTATCGTTGACTGTACTTTACATAGTGGTAGAAATTATGTGAGCTGACTTTGAGTGCACGTCAACGTATATTTAACTTATATCCTTAGGTAGCTTACGTGTGCACAGAAAATCAAAAATATTTTCTAGTATCAAAACTATATTTCCTACTACACAAAGTGTGACCAGCCCAAGATTTTTTGAATTTCCCGCCAAACATTTGTGTAATATTTCAGTAGCCAGACTCTATACATTTTACTTCCATCCGTCCGACATTTGTTGAAAAATAAATGCACATTGTGCCGCAATTTTTTCATTCGTTACTTGTCCTTAAACTGAAACGTCTCTTTCAGACTGACGTCCACTGGGCGCGAAGTACTCTATTCCTCGCTGACGCTGGTGGAAACTGTGAAGACATATCTGTCCACCTCGGAACGTGTTGACATCTCCACTATAGTCTCCGTCGCTAAAGATGTTACTCAGGTAAAATATATTATAATTTGTGTCTAAAATTTTAACTTAGTTCTCAGGTAAATACCGATAATATTGATAGTTTAGTTTTATTCCGAGTTTAAAATATACCCCGTTCCTATTTTTAGTTTTATTTTTTGTGCTAGGGTGGTATTCCATGTGTCCAATATCTTGGTCCAATGTGTATTTGTGTCTCACATTTTGCTTAATGAGAGAGTGAGACGCAATGCACAGTGGACAGATGGAATACCACCCTAAGCAACAAATATTTAAACTTTCACATTTATAATATAATAATATTACTAGATCCCATTCATCCATCATCTCTTCAAAGGTTGAAGTTCCAAAAATCCTTGCTGAGTTTGAATCCGATACATTGTTTAAATATATTTTAATAAGTACCCTTAACGATTAACGCCCTTATTCAGTATTATTCTGACTTAGTTAAATTATGTTTTATCCCTTTCTTACAAATATATAAGTCAAAATGACAGATAAAGACGAAAGATTAATAGCTAATTCAGGCCAGTAACGCGTTTATGAATAACGCCATTAGGGTGTGCGGTATTAAAGTAACGGAGCTGTTTCATATTGAAATGTATTATTGTGCAGAATCTGGACACGAGCCTGGAGGCGGTGCCTTCTCACTCGGAGCTACACGCGGCCATGGTGAACATCAATGAAACGCTCAATATCCTCAACATGGGCGAATTCCCGCCCAGCGACCGTAGCTATGGGTAACAACTAATTTAATTGATTATTCTGTACAAACAGCAACACTGCTAACTGTACATCGGTGGACCTGTGGAGTCTCCTCTAGCTGTATCACTGCTAACGTCGTGCCTTAATAATCTAACAGATGGCGCTAGGGAGCTAGAACACAATTAGTAAGAGACCTACATCGTGCTTACGGAGTTTTAAATGTCAGTTGCTATATACATATATAACTTCCGACCAACTCTCAGTGGACTTCGGTCCCCAGGCATAACACCCGCCTGGAGTGAGTACTCTCTATTGCCTCTCTACCTCCTACAGACCTTATTACAAAAGGCATAAAGTCCACCGATGTACAGTTATAAGTGTGGGCGATAGTACAATCAAAACAAACACATACCTTACACCTTGGAGATAACATATAGCACCAATCTTTACTTTGGTATCAAATTAAATACAAATCCCTATAAGTTACGAGTGTTAAATACTCAACTTTTTCACAGTGAACTCCAATCCGAACTGAACGCAGCCGCCGTAGGCCTCAACTCGGCCTCATCAGAAGTCGTACAAGGAATCGAGTCCCCATCGGCGCTCGCTGATAACTCGAGGCATTTCGGAGACGCTTTCAACCGCCTGCTGGGCGTCGGTATGGAGATGGCGGGACAGACTGAGGTAAGATCTAGGCCTCCTTTTAACCATTTTTTATTTTTGTACTTACCTACTTTCATAGACTGTCCCATTTTTTGCCAAACGCCTATCACAGACAAAACATCCTCCAGACTTAGCATGGTCGCGCTACCCCCTCTGCCACGCATACGGTAATTTTACTCCATGTTCGAGTCGAAAGTGTCTTTGTGTGACGTCCGTGTATTTGAACGGACCAATCACGGCACGGTATTTCGCTCACCTCGTCCCGCGCACCCCCGCATTTTTGGCATCATCGGTTGCATGAAATAATTGCTCTAAAGTTAGTCTAGAGGATTCCTAGTCTATGACGCCTATTCATGTGTGACATTGTTTACAGGATCGCGAGACCCAAACCCTGATGGTGAACTCCATGAAATCCGTGACCATCAACTCTTCGAAGCTGCTGACGGTCGCCAAGTCTGTCAGCCAGGACTTGACGCGCCCTAACGCTAAAAACCAGCTCGCTGCTGCCGCGAGAGCTGTTACAGAAAGCATCAATAGACTGGTAAGTTTCTTCTTCAGGTCTATGTATATTTTACAGCTAATAAGTTTTTGGCAAAAATTTCATTTTTGGTACAAGCTTTTATCGCTGACTGTACTTTTCTTACGACAGACAACTAATACTCATCGAGACAATTCTAAAAACCCCTAACACAATTAGGTTGCGTTGTTTCATCACAGAGTTCCTATGGCCACCTCCTGTCTCCATCATCAGATCAGTTCGACAGTACCATATTATTGTATTGTCATCAGAACTACATACAGCTGCCAATTTTCATGACGCTATGATCCTAGGAAGATGGTTAAATTAGTAACCTTAGATTCCATTACATAGTTACATACAGGTCGACCGAATAAAAGTTTGTTAAAAATGATTATTTTTCTTGACCAGATATCACCTCCGTAGAAAGCAAAAAGAATAGATAGTATAGAGGGATTAGAGGGTTACCGAGTTACAGTAAATTTACTGCCATCTATCGACACATGATTAAAACTAAAAATGAAACTGTTAAAAATATCAAAAAATGTATTTATACACATGGATAAATGTTATTTTTATTTATTATTTTTATATGATTTTGACCCATGTTCTTTCACTGATATGTGTTAAAATTGTTAAATATGAAACGGTGTCGTCAACGCCATCTAGCCGAGCATAGGCCAAAGGTGTGGCGCCATCTATCCGAAAATGACTTTTTCTTTATTTCCGAGGCACGTTTTTTCCTTAGACTTTACTCTTCTTATACGGAGTTACATATGTATTATTTCTACAATACAAAAATGTTCCCTCAGGTGGACGTGTGCACTGAAGCGGCCCCCGGGCAGAAGGAGTGCGCGGCCGCCATCCGCAGCATCGAGGGCTCCCGCGTGCTGCTCGACGCACCCTCGCAGCCCGTCAGCGAGCTCAGCTACTTCGCCAACGTCGACGCCTGCGTAGGACACAGCAAGGCTCTTAGTAAGTAAACAAAATATTAGTCCGAGAAACATTTTTGAAAATTGCGGTTATTTTCGTTCTTCGTCGATTGATGTGTTATAAAATTAGCTGTAATGAGACGACCACCCAGACTGGGAGAGGCTCGCGGAACAGCGGACGAATGGCGCTAACGTGTTGTGAAGCGTCGCAAATTTTGTTATGAGACCTGGTTCGCCGCACTCGCTGACAAGAGGCAAGAACGACGACAAGGTGTACCGTTCTCAGTACCGTTTTCGACAAATCTCTCTTGTCAGGCCTGTCTCGCATCGGTCTATTCGGCCACCAAAAACGGTGATTCTCCAGTGTTACACCATAAATCGTCTGCAATAGACTCAAAGGCCAATGATGAATGAGACGAGCATGATTTTAACCTAATCGTTCGTTTGATACAGGCGAGGGCATGTCAAGCATGGCGACGTCAGTGAAGCGCTCGGAATACGCGCAGTTCTGTCGCGCCGTGCGCAACGTGGCCGACGCAGTCCTAGGACTGGTGGATTGCACCGCTCAGGCTGCTTATTGGGTAAGTAACAGTAAATCATTACTTACTTATTACGGTGACGCAACGACCCAAAGTGAGTTCTGACCTCCGACACCAGATCAAGCCATGCAAGCCTCTCGATCTTGCGATAGCTCTCGCATATTCATTCATAAATGTAAATCATTGCATGTTCTTATTTATATGTTCTGTTTCTAAAGATAATGATCATATTTGAAACTAATGCTCACAGTTTTTGTACACCACAAAACTAAATTTAGCCCGGTTTTGGGCGATTATGAATATTATGATTATTTGATTAGACTTCAGATTTTGACTATCGGGAAAGAAAAAAAAACATACTTTATTTTTGTGTGGACATTTGACACAGAACCACATTTCTGCCGATTTCAATGACTAAGGGTGGTATTCCATCAGTCCAATATATTGGTCCAATATCATTGCGTCTCACTCTGCAAAATGTGGGACAAAATACTGGCCAAAGAAATTGGACAGGTGGAATACCACCCTAAAACGTGTATCGTTGGCAAAAACAATAAATATATATTAGTGTTACATTTTGGTGCCGTGACCAGGATTATTTGTGGCATTCCATGCCTAAATAGTCCATGTGCATGGACCCACAGGAATGGAAAGCCACATTTTAAATATTTAAGGATAAGTTTAATAAGTGTATTGTTTCTCAGGTGGCTGTATCGGATTCAACATCAGTGGCCGGCCGACCAGGATTGGTGGACCAGGCGCAGTTCGCACGCGCAGCAGTGGCCATCGAGCAGGCCTGCCAAGCTCTGGCTGATCCAACTAGCGATCAACAACAGGTCACTATTCTTCCAGTTAATGTTCTGCCTTTTTGCCGAAGTTTTATACTCCGAATTCTCATGACAATTCTCATGGCAATCCATTCTCACCAGAATTATTTCATAATTTTAAAATGGACTTTTGGTAATCTTTACTTTCCTAAACACGAAAGGCCGTGAGTTCAAACCTCGGTGGTCAATAGTTGTAATAGGTGGTAAAATATTATGTCCAGTATTTTGGACTGTGTGGAGTTAAGGGTCAAATATCAAAACAGAAATTCCATAATCCATAATGCTTTATATCATTTTTGTGACATGATTTCTTTGTTCTGCAGGTGTTATCCGCCGCCACAGTGATCGCCAAGCACACCAGCGCCCTCTGCAACGCGTGCCGCGTCGCCTCCGGAAAGACCACCGAGCCGCAAGCTAAACGACACTTCGTTCAAGCGGCTAAGGATGTGGCCAACTCTACAGCGGCGTTGGTTAAGGAGATTAAGGCCCTGGACAGCGATTATAGCGAGGTTAGTACGTTAGATAAATGACATAAGCCAGCAGATCACTGAAATAAGGGCAAAACGTTACTTTGTAGGGCCTGAAATGCTTTTTTACCTCTACTGAATTTCCCCACACAAGTATGCCGTATCTTAATATGAATAAGACATAACCATGATACGAATAAACAGTAAGGGAAAATTATAATGAGCTTGGATTTTTGTGGCCTGAAATCGCTATTTTAAGCTCTATTTATAAAACTATTCAACACTAGTGTGCCATATCCCAAAATGAATGTATCTTATCTTATCTTATCTTATCTTATCTTATTCAATGACAGTAGTTAGTGACAATTATAGAGAATTTAGTATTCGTTACTTACAGAGTCTGTAATACAGACACGGTCATTACTAGATTAGTACGAGTAGTAACGTAGAACTAAACTTATTAACCATAATTACACCTTATCTCGTTGCAGTAAGGTTTGATTTTAGTTAAGTGTGTAAATATGAATTGTTTTCACAGTGTAACCGCGCCCGCTGCGCCGCCGCCACCGGGCCGCTGCAGGAGGCCGTGCGCAGCCTGTGCCAGTTCGCGGACAGCCCGCAGTTCAGCTCCGTGCCGGCGCGCATCTCGCCGCAAGCCAGGCAGAGCCAGCAGTCTATACTTGAAAGCGGCAGGTGCGTTTCCACCTCACTTATCTTTCCAAACGAAATAGAAGTCTGTAAAATACGGTAGTTGACTGACTAGTCAAATCAGTTTCTCTTTTCTAACTGTCAAAACGATTAGCCACTCTGGAATATGTAGGAAAAACAGAAGAATTACGTCACAGTCAAGTTACCTACTCTTTCGGTTTTAAAAAAGAAACTGTTGAGTCTGAAAACAACTGCCGTCTATGTTTTTCTTTTATTTTTCTGGTGCTTAGTTTCATCCATGATGGGAAGTAATTTATTTAATACAGGTAACATCCCTATTTTTAGGAGAATCCCTTTTGTCGAAATTTCACCCGCCACTTGGGATTGTCTCACTACAGTATCATGTAAATTTAAGCATCAAATATTTCCTTGTTGTTATATTGAAACTTTACTTTTATGAAAAGCTTGACTGTTTTCTCATGGCTTTGCTCAGTTTGTGTATTAAGCGTGGTGTAACCCTCACGGAATGTTATTAAATTCGATATATTTTCAAACTTATATTTCAGTCACTTATATTTATTCTTATTCTTGTTCACAGGAGCATCATCTCAGCTTCATGCTCGATGCTGGAGTCAGCCAAGGCTCTCGCGGTGACACCAGAAGCTCGCCCTCAGTGGCAGGCGTTGGCTACGCACAGCAAAACCGTGTCAGACAGTATCAAGAGTCTGCTCGGTGATATCAGGTAACAATTCCAAATCATCATCATCTGTCAGACGTCCCACTCTTGGGCATAACTGGCTGTAATAAAGATCTATGGAAACAGTCAGATTATTTCAACTTAATTTTTAAGTCTCCATAGATAGATCATAGTAATTACTAATTAAAGTCATTCCAAGTTTTAGTTGATCACTTTTCCGACCTCATAGAGATATACATAATGGAAATTCGTATTCTGGTTTGCCTGCATCTCTGAACCTATTTCACCTCAACTGACAACTGTCAGATCAAATTCATTTGACATTGAAAATGCCTAACTAATGACATGGTTAGAATGGTTTGCCTGCATTACTGAATAACTAGCAAGAGCCTATTTCACCTCAACTGACAACTGTTAGATGAAATTCATTTGACATTGAGCATGCCTAACTAATGACATGGTTAGTATGGTTTGCCTGCATCTCTGAACAACTAGCAAGCGCCAATTTCACCTCAACTGACAACTGTCAAATGAAATTAATTAATTGGTACAATAATTGGTAGCGTATTGAAACACGGGGCCTTTCATTAAATAAACGTATATAGATTGTAAACTTGTTTTGCAGAGAGAAAGCCCCGGGACAGAGGGAGTGCGCGGCCGCGCTCGAGACCCTCGGCAGACAACGTCGCGCCCTCGACCAAGCTGCTCTACAAGCCGTAGCTCAAGAGCTGCCTCAGATGAAGACCGACTCGCTGCAAGGTAACATGGCACTTGGCATATGCAAACAAACAACAGGCTACAATTAGTAGCAGGGTTGTAGGGTACAAGGTGGACTGACGACCTGGTAAAGGTCGCGGGAGTTCGCTGGATGCGGGTGACGCAAGACCGGTCATTGTGGCACTCTTTGGGGGAGGCCTATGTCCAGCAGTGGACGTCCTCTGGCTAATATGATGATGATGATGAACAAACAAACAGCCTCCCAACCCTGAATGCGTTCGAAGTATCAGTTCCGCTGGGAGTATAAAGGTTATATAATCGTTATAACGCTTAATTTTTCTCTCAGGTTACCTGGAGCAAATCGAGAACAGCACGACTGAAATGCTGGAACGCATCGAGCCGGTCCGAGTCGCGGCGAAGGGGGAGGCGGAGAACCTCGGACACTCGGTTGTACAACTGGTAAATATTGACAACATTCAATATTTGTTCGTACTTGTCTTATGTAAAGTCTGTTCGGAAAGATAAGAGATGTATTGGACCCCATACATTCCACGACTCTTCTCTTTCCGCACAAACTCTACCAATATAGACTAGTCACTGTCTGCTACTGAGTCCGCAGAGAGGTGCCCTGGGTTATACTAAATTTCAACCCCTGTGGAATTAATTCCAGGACAAAAATTGGATACGGAAGCCTTATTCCAAGTTTATACACTATCTGTGTGCTAAATTTCACCCAAATATGTCGTGTAAATGAGCAACCAATATCCAAATACCTAAATAGGTATTCTTATAATGATTTGTTCCATTTATAATATTACTATAATAGCTATTGAACTATCTCCAAGTTCACTACTGGCTTTAACTCATTTTTGATGCACAAATTGGTTTTTATTTTCAAGATGATTTGTTAGCTAAACATTACGTTTGTTCTGTAGGTATCATACTGCGAGCCACTCGTCTCGGCCACCATCGGCGCAGCCTCCAACATGACGTCATCATCATCATCAGGCGAGCTGATAGAGCACGCTCGGACTGTGCTGGAAACTCTGGCTTTAGTCACACACGCCGCTAGCCAGGCTGCCGGAAATCCTACTGTAAGTAACCACTGTTATCAGATTTAATAATTATATTTTATTGGATTGTTAAAACGAACCCCAGAATATAATGCCATATCGCAATCGTGACCGAACATAGTCGTAGTAAACTAAGTGTTATATTGTGCAACGGTCTAGTTTATTTGATAATTATGTACATATATCTACTTTATTTGCAACATTTAGTATTCTAGCGCCTTCTATGTTCCATAATTTGAGGTCCCGCTTACAATTCCCCTTGTTACAGGCCATCACCGCGCACCGCAACGTGGACCAGCAGAGCCAGCTCTGCCGCTCTGCACTTACTGAACTTCTAGAATGTGCTAGAACGCTGAGCACAGAACGCGG